>NC_138548.1:121010708-121068101 GCF_964273705.1 Natrix helvetica | reverse complement strand
GAGCAAAGCAAAAGAAATTCATATCGGAGTTGGAATGTTTTGCAGAAACATGAATGAAACCACCAGGAAGAACAGAGGTTTCTGGAGTATATTCCAGAACCAGACAACAGCCAAGTCAAGTTCCAGAACTTCAACACAGAGCTCTCAGGTCTCTACATACATAGCTCTAAAACCTTAATGGATTCAAACATGAACATTGCAACTCATGCCTACCCCAAGCACTTTGGGCTCAGCCTTGAGGAATCTCTCCAAAGGACTCTTTTGTGGGACTTGTTGAGGAGCACTGGTGGGAATTCCAAGTTGCTGAGCTCCATACTGGGGATATGGAGTTGCTCCAGATGCCTGAAGAGGGACACTGGACAATCCAGGAGCCGTTTGGATTATGTTTGCTCCATTAGAGGGGATGACAATTATGGTTCCACTGGCCATTCTTGCTGGAAGTGTTGCCACCACTAAGTTACCTGAAAACAAAGAAGTGAGGAAAAGTTAATGTCTTAACATCAAGAAGGCAAATTCTGGCCCTTCTCCTTAATGTCACTTTATGAGATAATATTTGCCTGCAGTAAAACTGAAGAATATTTCCAGAAGGCTTCAGGGAGCAAGATATTAAAAAATACAACTTTCTCAGGGATAGAAATCCTTCCTTTCCCCACCTTTCAGCCAGAACCAGAGGTTTCTTGCTTGGGAAGCAAAATGTTTTCAAGGAAACCCCCCCAAAAACTGTAGTTACCTTTTGAAAAACACCTTTGGAACAACCTTGACCTATATACAGGTGAAACTCGAAAAATTAGAATATCGTGCAAAAGTTCATTTATTTCAGTAATGCAACTTAAAAGGTGAAACTAACATGTGAGATAGACTCATTACATTCAAAGCAAGATAGTTCAAGCCATGATTTGTCATAATTGACATGATTATGGCTTATAGCTCATGAAAACCCCAAATCCACAATCTCAGAAAATTAGAATATTGTGAAAGGGCCCCACAAGTGGAATAGCCTAGGGCCTCTTTTCATCTAAATCCGGCCCTGCATCCGCCCTCCTCTTTAAACGGTGAACTTCAAATATTGAATGTCTGTAGGTTTACGTGGCTCCTTTGCGCCTATTACGCACTTCCATCAGGGCAAGATTGATGGCAAACTCTTCCTTGTCCGCTAATTCCACCCTGAAATCTTCCCGTCTACAAGATAGCTGCGGGGGGAGACCCGGCCGGCATGGGATGGTCCACATATTAATTCCATACTATATATTTTTTAAAATTAATCAGAAACTACTCACGACAACCTCTCAAGACGAAGTACACAGAAGCACCAGGAAAAACGAAAGTAACATAACAGCAACAAGTGGAGGACGGAGTTCCGCTGTCTACTAAAAGGTGGGATGTACTAATACCTTAAGAAATAAAAACAAGAAGACGCACATTGCGATCACAGCCTCCCCATCCTCACCACCGCTCTTTAAGTAGCCCTCGTCCAGCGAAGGATCCCCTACCCCCTCCTTTCCCTCCACCGGCGCTCTCTGTAGCTTTCGGGTTGCTCTTTTTAGCGCTTGAACAGGGAAAGCGGCAGCGGCGTGAAGGCGAGGCTGGAGGGACTCGATCCCAGCCTCCGATTGCGCTCCTTGCGAAACTCTCTCTTGGAAACCTCAGAGGGCGCTGAAACATCGGGGCCGCATCCCTTAGCCGATAAATAGATGCCAAAGGCAAATCCTCTCCGTACATTGGCAAAGTTAGGGTGGGTAAATCTCTTATGTTTCCTTTTGCACTTGTTTAAACTGAACATTTGCTTTTTGTTTGACTCTTCCCTCCCATAAATTTCCGCTCTATTGGAGGGTACCCCATTCCTTCAGTATGTATGTTACAAGAGAGAGTCCTTTGGAGTCCTGATCCTCCTATTGCTATTTTGTATTGGCTGTTCTGCGAACGTCTATGGGGCTGTGGAGAGCTGGTCGCTTCAATGCTTTAATAATAGTGTTTTGGAAGGGGAGATGACGTCTCACCCCCTCCCCCTCCGGATGAGCCACGCTATTCCCAGATTTCATCTTTTTAAAAAGCTGTTTGCCGTTATCTCTTCTAGATGCCAATTTCCCTTTATTAGATATTGGCTTTTCATGTCCTTAGTTCAATTCTTAGCAATTCATTTCAAGGGAAAATTAGACAAGTGTTTCAATCAATGGGATGATAACCAGCTGTGAGTGAGGCAGGTCCAGTTACCTAACACAATATAATTTTGTATTTCAGAAGAGGCAAGGGGAAACCCAAAATATTTTGGATGAAATAAAAATATGAGTTAAAGAATTCACTGGGGAGCAACTACACCAACTTGGAGAAGGAGCTACTGGCCATTAAGTTTGAGTCCTCGAGACAACATTTGGAGAGGGCTTGACATCAAATTGTAGTCTGTGTGGACCACAAAAATTTGGAGTTCCTGCAGACCACCAGGAAATGGATTCTCTTTTCTTGATTGGCCCCTTTTCTTTGTCAGATTCAATTTCCGAGTCACCTACTTTCCAAGCGGTCACAACCAAAGGGCAGATGTGCTCTTGTGGAAACCGGAGTACTCCCACACCGAAGACCAGTTCCCGTCCCAGATGGTTCTGCCCATAGAGTCCTTCTCTGCAGTTCAAGAGCCAGTGGACTTATGGGCTCAGGTATGGGTAGTGCAGCAGGACGATGCTTGGGTGGGGCAAGAAAGAGGTGGCGCCTGCCTCTCCATGGATGTTCACTGAACAACTCTTGCAGTACCGAGACAGGCTATAGTTCCTGCTCTGACTCCAAACACCCTCCAGAGTCTTCCTCATCCTCCAGAGCAGTCCCATAATGGTCTGAGCTGTCAGAGTCCACCAACAGCTCAGCCGGCCGCTGCTGGGCCACAACACATAGGTACTTTCAAAGACATTGTACAAGAAATGTTTTACTGTTTATTTGGGAGAAAGTTAGAGAACAACATTACTTAAAGATACCAGTCTGGCTTTCAACGATGGAAGCGTTAATACATCCAAATATTATGAATAGGGGAAATATTGTGAGATATAAAGATATACTAACTGAAAAAGGGGGAGCTTAAAACTAAACAAGATCTAGAAAAACAAGGGATCAATATGGATTGGTGTACACAATTGCAAATACAATCTAGGTATGAAAAAGATGCCAAATTATATGCTTTTTATACGGAATTGACAGAATTAGACAAGATATTAACAGGAACAGAAGAGAGGATGATAGAAAAACTATTAAATTAGAAAAAGAACAAGTGAAAGAAAGAGTGATAGCTTGGGCTAAAACTTTGGTGATACGATAGAACTAGCTAAATGGCAGCAACTATGGGACAGAAATTATAAATTAACAATGTCAACTGCATATAAAGAAAATTTGTATAAGGTGTTTTATAGATGGCATTGGCCACTGGCAAGACTGGCAAAGATGTTTAAAGATGAATCAGCTAAATGTTGGAAATGCCACCAGGCAGTGGGCTTGTATTATCACATGTGGTGGACTTGGGCAGAAGCAAAAAAATATTGGACTAAAATACATACATGGCTGTAAAAAATGATACAACAACATATTGACTTAAAACCTGAAATATTTTTGCTGGGGATTTTACCAGAAAATTATAGTAAAGAAAATGTGTATTTGATTATTGATGCTATAACAGAAGCTAGGATTGCATTTGCACAAATTTGGAAAAGTGAAGAGATCCCTAAAGAGGAGAATGTGATTAAGAAAATATTAAAATGTGCAGAAATGAATAGATTGACACCGGCTATCAAAGAGAAAAAACAAAGCGATTACTATGCAATTTGGGAATCTTTTTACCGGTGGTTAGAGAATAGACATAAGAATTAATAGTAAAAGAAGTTATCTAAAGTATAGAAAATGTATTAATATTCAATATAACTAACAGAGTTAAATAAATTACAATGGGATTGTTATAATATTAGATACTTAAGGTATTGGAAATTAAGCTAAAATGAGATTAAATTATGAATAAGATTGTATATATGAATGTTGGCACAAAATATGTGTACCCAGATGATACTGGTTAGTGGAAAATGGATTGTTTATATAAAATAAAATCAAAAAATTATATATAAAAAAAGAAAGTCGTAGACCGGTCTTGGCGAGCGCCGCCACCATTGACTGTGGGGGATCAGGCATGGTTGTCCACCAAGCACCTTCCGTCAGACCGGCCGATCAAGAAATTAGACCACCGGTACCTTGGCCCGTTCCCCGTTGAAGTGGTCATCAACCTGGTCGCCTACCGCCTGACCTTGCCACGCTTGATGCGTGTCCATCCGGTCTTTCATTGAACCCTCCTTGTTCCCGAATGGCTTGCCTGTCTACTCCGCCAACCAGACTGTCCCCAACCAGCAACACGTAATGGAGATAGGCTGCCGAAATACAAGGTCGCCAGCATTTGGGTCCACGCAAAGTTCTGGAGACAGTTCTTGAGGTCTATAGGGTCTGCCCAGGGGTTTAGCTTGGCTTTTCATGCATATAAATGGGGCAGCTGAATGACCGAATGCCATGGTAGAGCAGTACTTAAGATGCTATGTGGACTACCAGCAATCCAGTTGGTCAGACTTGCTGCCCTTCACAGAGGTGGCCTACAACAAAACTGTGCACAGTAGCACTGGACTGACCCCTTTCCAGGTCCCCAGCAGTATGGAGTTTGTCCCCATGCCCGAGCTGCCCAGAGAGCCACCCTCGTCTATGTCCCTGGCCGAATGGATGGAATCGCTAAAGCCGAGATGGGAAAATACGAAGCGAGCTCTAGTAGAAGCAGCAAAGTCATACAAAAAACAAGCTGACAAGCGCCACTCTCCCCAGCCTCCCTTCTGAATTGGAGACAGCGTATACCTGTCAACAAAGAATCTCAAGCTAAGATTGCTGTGTAAAAAGCTTGGACCTAAATTCTTAGGGCCATTCCCAATAGTGAAAGTAATTAACCCAGTAAAGGCTCAGCTTAGACTCCCACGCCTGCTAGAGAAAGTCCACCCGGTCTTCCACAGCATCTTGTTGAAGCCAGCAGTCGGTTCCCAGCTGAGCCCCAAAGCCCGTTGTGGTGCAGGGGGAGACTCACTACGAGGTTAAAAAATACTGGACTTACACCATGGATGGTTTCAATAGCTGATCCATTGGAAAGGGTACCCTTTGTCCAAGGCTACCTGGGTTAAGAGCTGGGATGTAAAAGCTGACGGACTAATAAAATGGGGTACACGAGAAGTACCCAAGCCAAAGGGACCTCCGGGGGGGGGGGAGGTGGTTGAATTACTAACCCCCTTCAATTCTCTTGTTATAGGATGCCCTCTTCAGCTGAGGGGGTGGGGAGGCTGTCAGCCCTGGAGCCATTTTTCTTGGCATCTTCAGGGCTGCCACAGCGAAGGCTGAGCGGGTTGTGGGAACAGGAGGGGGGGGGGTAGAGTTAGCAAAGAGTTTGTAACCAAAATAAAATTCTTTCCTTTGAGAACCAAAGGATGTTCTCACCAGGTGTGAGGAGGCAGGACGTGAGTCTGGATGAACTTTGGGTCGTGACCTGGTTGGGCCATGTGATGGTCTGGATGGGCAGGAGGAGGAAAAATGCATTTTTAACTAGGAGGAAACCCAGGGAGCTTTAGAGTCGGGTTTCCCCAGATGTGCCAATATGACATGCCTAATAAAACTGTACTTTGAGGAATATACCTGCCTCGGAGTTCTGATTCTGTCGGGGGTGTTACTTGGAACCCTGACACTTAGCTTGGCTGCCTGTTTAGTAGCTCCAGCGGCTACAACACAAATGTTCATTCTCTGCCGTATTTGAGATTCCTAGTTGCAATGGACAGCAAAGCTAGGATTGACTCCAGCCAATTCTCTCCATTGCAGTGCTTTCTGGATGCGGCTTACAGCTCTGAGCCTGAAGGGCAGGAGGCGAGGGCTGCCTTGAGTCTTCAAGTTTAAGTGACAGGAGATGTGTTACTTGTGGGGAGACTGCAGGATTGCCCTTCCTCCCCAATGGCCAGCTAGTCTTCAGCGCGCAGCTCGTCAGTCTCCGGATGTCAGATTCCCACCACCTAGCACCACTTGCTTCCTTGAGAGAGATAGAGGGAGGGAGGGAGGGGGGGAGGAAAACTCAGGGGTCGCAGTAAAAACTGTAGTTCAGTAATAAGGATGTGATGGCCCTCCAGAGGCTACTGCACTACACTCCCATCATTCCTGACTATTACTTGTGCTGTTAAAAAAAATCCAGTGCCATCAGGGAGAAGTCAAGTTGTGAAAGAGTGATTGAAATTCCTCACATTGAAACTAAGTGATGATAGGTCATAACAGAGGTGTGCATTCTCCCTGATGGAAATTTCGGATAAATGCATTCCTCTGCTCTCCTCTTGTTAATTCAGCGAGGTATCCGAGGGCACTGCCAGGATTGAAGGGGATCCTGCAGAAGATGCCCCAGGAGCCAGTCTCATCTCTGTACCCATCAAGCATTCCATGTCCTGGTTTCTCTTCCCCACCCCCATTTGTTCTTCTAGCACACTTTCCTTTGATATAACAGGTAAAAGTCTTTGAACGTACCTGAGAGCTAAACTTTAGTTGTACTTAAAATCTTAATTTCTCCAGAGGGGCTCTGTTGTGGCCCAGCAGCGGCCGGTTGAGCTGTTGGTGGACTCTGACAGTTCAGACCATTGTGGGACTGTTCTGGAGGATGAGGAAGACTCTGGAGGGTGTTTGGAGTCAGAGCAGGAACTAGAGAGGCCTGTTGGCCACCAGGTGGCATCTGAGTCAGGGAGCAGTTGAAGAGGAACAGAGGGAGGTGTGGAGCTGAGAGGAGAAAGGAACAGCTGTGGAGAAGACTTCTTAGAAGGAAGTAAGGACAGTTGGCTAAGGGTGTGGCCCCTCCCAAAGAGTTTATAGGTGGAGCGACGGGAGGGGAATCTTTGCAGGAAACAAGAGTCCATTTTACTATCTGTTGAGAAAGCATTCCGTAAGTCTAATCTTGGTTTCTTGAAGATAACATTCTAGGCTCCTAGCCAAGGGGTGGTTTTATATCTGTAATTAGTCATGGCAGACAGCCAAGCCTGTGTCCGCATATTTATTAGAATCACAGGACAGAACAGGTTCAAAGAGTGGAAAGGAGGGGGGGGGAGAGAAAGATAGAGGGAGGGAAAGAGAGGGGGGAGGGAGAGAGGAACAGAGAAAGAGAGTGAGATGTTGATTATAAGCTCCTTGGGGCTGAGAAAAATTGCTGTAAAACTGAGTTTCCTGAAGAGTACCATTAGACTCATAAACAACTTAAAAATGATCTAGTAAAAAGTAAAGTCAACCAGAGGAGAAACATGCAAACAAAAGCAAATAAAACACCCCCAGGAGCAAAACAAATTAAAGTTTAATTTATGTGTATTGTTTAATGGACTGCTAAATTGGCAAAATGGACTGCTAAACAAGCCACCTAGCAGGAACCCAAAATGGACTGCTCACATGACCACCTAGCCACACCCACCCAGTCACATGATGGCCTAGCCACAACTCTCAGTATAACTGCGTTTCTATTAAGCCTCTGAGCCTATCTCAATAAATATAGTTTTAGTAGGTGCTCTTTATGTTGCTCTCTATGGAGTCTACAGAGTTAAACTCATCAGGCAAGATATTTGAACTTTGTATTTGGCAAATTTCTCTCTTACTCAGAAGATTAAGCCTGCACTATTATACTATGGAGGGACAGACTATCCAAATATTTGGCACCATGATTTATCTGCGATACAAGCCTCATATCGTAGAAATCATGTTTTCCGGAAAATAAGCCCTAATGCTTATTTTGGAGCCCCACAAATATACGACCGGGTCTTATTTTTGGGGAAACACAGTAGGTAATAGGAAAGATGAGCAGGATAATAGTAATACAGCCCTACTAAGTAGTTTGACAGAGTGGTGGGAATTAGTTGTTTAGCAGAGTGATGGCATGGGAGAAAATCCTTGTGTCTAGTTGTTTTGGTGTGCAATGCCCTATGGCGTCACCTTGAGGGCGGAAGTTGAAAGAGTTTATGTCCAGCATATGAGAAGTCTGTAGATATTTTCAGTCCTATTTCTAGTCCATGCAGTATACAGGTCTTTAATGGAAGGCAGGCTTGCAACAATTGTTTTTTCTGCAGTTCTAATTATCCGTAGAAGTCTGTGTCTATCTTGTTTGGTTGCAGTGTCAATCCAGACAGTTATAGAGATGCAAATGACAGACAAATGACAGACTCTGCTTCATTTGTAGAACTGTATCAGCAGCTCCTTGGGCAGTCAATCCAAACAGTTATAGAGATGCAAATGACAGACTCTGCTTCATTTGTAGAACTGTATCAGCAGCTCCTTGGGCAGTCTGAGATTTCTGAGTTGGCCCAGGAAAAACTTTCTTTTTTGCTTTTTTGATGACATTTTTTATGTTACGTGTCCATTTTAAGTCTTGAGATACCAAAGAACCTAGAAAATAGGAGGTTTCTACTGTTGATACTATATTGTCTAGTATTGTAAGAGGTGGCAGAATAGGAGGGCTTCCTCTCCTAAAATCTACTACCATTTCTACAATTTTGAATGTGTTCAGTTCAAGATTGTTCCGGCTGCATCACAAGGCTGGTTGTTTAACTTCCCATCTGTATGCAGATTAATCAAAGAAAGGAAGTGTCATCATTTCAACTGAGCTAGATTATATTCAGGATGCTGCTTATCACCTTAAACCTCAAAAACTGTGCAAATGTCATTTTACACACCTATAAAATCATTGTAGGAGTCAAACGTTTCACCATGTAATTATGGATAAGGAAGCAACAAATCTTCTCTACATCCCAATTGAGTCTCTTGAGGCATATACTATGGATGGGCAACTCTGGCAGCTTTAGGAACTGCAGACTTCAACTCCAAGAATACCTGAATCAGCCCTGCAGGCTCAGGAGTTGAAGTCCACAGGTTGCAAAGGGATCATAGTTGCCCACCCCCTAAATATACCCGCCATAAAAGTATGAATGGCTTTGATTTTGAAATTGCATGTTTACACAACTGTAAACCCTTCAAGGAAACATCCAATGAATGTGTTTCCAGCTTGCCCTGTTGGAGATGGAATGATGGTCAAAAAAAAAAGGCAATTTGCATGGAATGTGTGTTTTTCATCAGTTTAAGTACCCTAACAATATGGAATACTGTAGTTATATGCAAACGTCTTCTGTTTTTGAATCACAGTGATTATGCAACCACTATTCAAAGTTGCAACAGACTTAAAAAAAAAATTACTCATGACCAGTCCTCACACATAGCAGCCTCCCCGTGGTCATGGGATCAAAACTCCAGATGCTTGGCAACCAACATGGATGTATGACATCATGCCAGAATGGGTGATTAATATTTGTGACCTTCCCAAATGGTTTTTAAAAAGTCAATGTGGGAAATCAGATTCACTTAAGAACCACGTGAGTCACTGAACAACCAGAATAATTCACTTAACAATAATGGCAAAAAAGGCCATAAATCAGACACAATTCCCTTAACTGCCCAACTTAGCAATGCATCTTCTGGTCCAAATTGCAGTTGTAAGTCAAGAACTACCTAAAGTGTATTGCCCTCTTGCAAACCACCTGCCATGGCTTGTGCCCAGGTGCCCCTTGATGACTATAATCTGCCCGTTTAACATCTGGTATCCTGTTGACTTCCTGCTATTTATGACTTATGGCGTTTCACCTGCCGGGCTACCCCTACTACCTCTCCCCCTCTCACCCTCGCCATCTGCTATTTTATAACAACTAGCTACTATAAACTATCTGCCCTCTTCCGCCCACAATGGACCGCACCCAGGCCTCCATCTATTTATTTATTATCCATCTACCAACCGAATACCTGACCAACATAAGATCTTCCCACCTAGTTGTGATTGTGGACATTGCTTTCCTCCCATTAGATCCTGGCTTACTGATTTTAACATCAACAGCACCCTGACTTTGTCATAGCTTTTTACCATTACGTACTCGAGGTCGGACTTGCTCCTGCTGCGGGAGTCCCCTCTCTCGCAGGCATGGCCCTTTGCCCCCTCCGGGGCCCACCTTGATGACAGGTTTGTGAACCCAGAGAGGTGGAGGAAGTGCAAACTTAGGGGTTTTTTAATGAAATGTTTTTTATCCTTTTTAGGGGGCTCCAGGGTGGGGGGGCGGATTAATCAGGCCAGGAGAGGGACCAGTGCCAGGCGAACAGGTGAGTCCAGGAGGGAAGTGAGCGTAATAGGGGGGGAGGGAGAATGACACTTTAACAGAGGGTTGCCCTATCACAACGGTCATAGGGAGGGGTGGGTGCGAGGACAGAAGAAGATCTCGTAGTCGGTTGGGAGACCGTGGCTGTTGGACACGCCCGGTCGTCTGTACCAACCCCCGCAGCCTAGGTGGCCAGGAACTACAGAGCCAGGGCCTGAGGCTGATGCTTTGCAATGCAAGGTCCGTGATCAACAAGGCCCCACTCATTAATGAGTTGATCTCAGAGGGGGAGCTGGACCTTGCAGGGATAACGGAGACCTGGTTGGGCCACGAGGGTGGCTTACCCCTCGTGGAGATGTGCCCACCGGGTTTCCGTGCATTCCATCAGCCCCGGGTCCTGGGTAAGGGTGGTGGGGTGGCGGTAGTTATACGGGAAGGTCTGGAGCCAAGAGAGTTCACTGTACCTCAGATATCTGGGTGTGCGTCCCTTGGTGTGAAATGGGGCCCAGGGAGGCAGTGGGGCTTGCTGATTGTATACTTGGCTCCTCGCTATGCATCAGCAGCCCTGCCCTGTCATGGTCAGATCACTCATCTCTCCGGCTCGACTTCCCTGGCGCTACCCCCACCGCGGGGAGGCGGAACCAGACTGTCCAAGCTGGTACCGCCCCAGGCGCCTGATGGAATCAGATAGATTCCAGACGGAGCTTGGGCCACTTCCTGTAGCCCTGACCCGCTCTCGGTCGGAGGACCTAGTGACCGCCTGGAATAGGGCGGCTGCCGGGGCCTTGGACCGGGTTGCGTCTTTGCGGCCTTTCCTACGGCAACGAACCACCCTGGCTCCTTGGTTCACTGAGGACCTGAGGGTGATGAAACACCATAGGAGACACCTAGAGAGCAGGTGGAGGTCCTCGCGCTCCGAATCTGATCGAACACAGGTAAGAGCCTATTCATGGACTTACCTTGTGGCATTAAGAGCGGCCAAACGTAGACATTGTGCCGCTCTTATTGCATCCGCCGATAACCGCCCTGCTGCCCTGTTTCGGGTAACCCGCTCCCTCTTATTACAGAGGCCGCGGGAAGCGCCTTTACAGGGCAGAGCAGAGGAGTTTGGAGAATATCTGCAGGATAAAATCGCTCAGATCCGGAGTGGATGGGCCCACTTCAGTGGACCAGAGGAGTCGTCAACAGCGAGTCTTGAGAGACCATTCTGGGAGGAGTTTGATTCTGTTGCACCCGAGGATTTGGACAGGTTGCGTGGACGGCTGCGACCCACTACATGTTTATTGGACCCTTGCCCCTCCTGGCTGGTACTGGCATCCTGGGAAGTGACACGAGGCTGGCTCCTGGGCCTAGTGAACGCCTCATTGGGTGAGGGGTCCCTACCGGCCGCCTTGAAAGAGGCGGTGGTGAGGCCCTTACTCAAGAGGCCTTCCCTGGACCTGACGCAACTAGCTAATTATCGTCCTGTCTCCAACCTTCCCTTTTTAGTGAAGGTTGTAGAGAATGTGGTGGCACAGCAGTTTCCGCGACACCTGGAAGAAACCGACTATCTAGACCCGCGCCAGTCCGGTTTCCGACCCGGTCACAGCACGGAGACGGCCTTGGTCACGTTGGTTGATGATCTCTGGAGGGCCAGGGATAGGGGTTGTTCCTCTATCCTAGTCCTATTAGATCTGTCAGCGGCTTTTGATACCATCGACCATGGTATCCTATTGCGCCGGTTGGAGGGGATGGGAATTGGGGGCACCGTTTTGCGGTGGTTCGGCTCCTACCTCTCCGACCGGACGCAATGTGTGTTGGCAGGGGGGCAGAGGTCGACCCTGAGATCACTCACTTGTGGGGTGCCGCAGGAGTTGGTCCTCTCGCCCCTTCTGTTCAACACATATGTGAAGCCGCTGGGTGAGATCATCCGTGGTTTTGGGGTTGGATACCATCTGTACGCTGATGACACTCAGCTGTACATTTCCACCACAAACCACCCCAACGAGGCTGTCGAAATGATGTCCCGGTGTTTGGAAGCCGTCCGGGTCTGGATGGGGGACAACAGACTCAACTTAACCCCTCCAAGACTGAGTGGCTGTGGTTACCGGCGCCTCGGTTCAACCAGTTGATTCCATCACTGGCCATAGGGGGCGAACAACTGCCCCCTGTGGAACGGGCACGCAATTTGGGCGTCCTCCTACATGCCCGGCTGTCGATGGATGACCATGTGGCAGCCGTGGCAAGGGGGGCGTTCCACCAGGTTCGCCTGGTGCGCCAATTGCGCCCCCTATTAGACCGGGATGCCTAACGCACAGTCACTCATGCGCTGGTGACGTCTCGTCTGGACTACTGCAACGCTCTCTACATGGGGCTCCCCTTGAGATGTACCCGAAGACTACAGCTAGTTCAGAATGCGGCCGCGCGGGCCATCATGGGGAGTACTAGGTACTCCCACATAACACCTTTCCTGCGCAAGCTGCACTGGCTGCCTGTGGTTTTTCGGGTGCGTTTCAAGGTGTTGATTACCATCTTCAAAGCGCTCCATGGCACAGGGCCTAGTTACCTGCGGGATCGCATTCTACCACATACATCCCTGCGACCAATTCGCTCACACAGGGAGGGACTCCTCCGGGTGCCGTCCACCAAGCAATGCCAACGGGCGGCGCTTAGGAGTAGAGCCTTCTCTGTGATGGGCCCAACCCTCTGGAATGACCTCCCCCCCGATATTAGAACTACTACCGACTTCCCCGACTTCCGACAAAAACTTAAGACTCACCTGTTCCAATTAGCCGGCCTGGCCCACTTATAGTTCTACTCTTACCTCCTGGCGGATATTTTATTTGGGATAGCTTTTAAGGTTAATGTTTTTAACTTTTTAAATTTTTTTTAAAATTTTTTAATCTAATTTAACTAAATTGTATAGGGAACTTTCACTACCTCCTCCAGTCCTATGTTTAATTTATTTATTGCATACTTATAATATGTATATTTACTGTTTAACTTTTTTTTAATATGACTGTACACCGCCCCGAGTCTCTTTTGAGAGAGGGGCAGTCTAGAAATTCAATAGTTAAAGTTAAGTATCAATTACATGTTTTAATTTTAGTAGCTGGTATTTTTTTTGTAGCATCAGAACTCCCACTTAATTTTATATTTGTCATAAAAACAAAAATCATCCAGAGTATAAACAAGAGTAATAAACAGCCTCCTTCATCCACTGTAGGGAGTGTATTTCCTCATAAATATGCCAATGAATTCTTGTTTCTAGGAAAGTGTTATAACTATTAAGTAAAATCAAACAGCTTTTAAATTTGCCACCATTTAATTTGATGTTTAAAGGCTGTAATTGAAAAAGAAACAAGCAAGCTGGAGGATAAAGCAAAGTAATATGAAATGCATTGCTTCTCCTGAAACTTCTGTTGCAACAATTTTCACATTTCCTTCCTGGTGTTCTTCTTTTATTGAGCTTTTGTAATCATGTTATCGTAAGTTGGTGGAGGAGGAGGAGTTGGTGCAGCTGCAGCTTCTCCATCTCCGGTGACTTGGTAAGGTACAGCCATGGTTGGCTGTAACAGAAAAGAAAAATCAACACAAAAAAGTACTCAGGGACACATCTGTTACTCTAGGCAGGAGGAATAGATTCTCCAGTTGTGTATTTTTAACTGAGATGCTGGCAGTCTCACCAAGAGGCTGAAATCCTTGATAGCTCAATGGCCTGATAGAGAATTCTTTAAAATGATAAATTAACAGGCAAATGATGGGCATTTAAGTAACTTTTACTGATCAAATCTGCCAGCCTTATCCACACATTCGCAAAATGTCTGCTCAGGATCTCCCACCTACCAAGAGGTGTGACAGGAATCTCCTGCCACCCCACTGATCCTAGTCAGTGTTCCCTGTATAGAATAGATGCCCTTCTGAAATAAAGATGGTGACAACTGGGATTGTCCTCTGGAAACTGGTACCTGGCTTCTCCTGAGGACCTTTGGAGACTGATTTTATTTTGTGTGTTAGTTTTTATCGCAGTTATATATTGGTTATATTTTTTGTTACTGTATTAATATGGTTCTAAACCTTCCAGATCAGAGGTCACTAACCGGTGGTCCGTGGATCACTGATGATCCACGAGAAAATTTTGGTGGTCTGCAGTGCAGGCAGACTGAAGCAATGGGTGTCGGCAACCTGCATCTCTTTCTTCCCCTTGCTGTGTCTTCTTGTCAGCTGAACCCGCTACTGGCTGGTCCCACCCCTCCCCTTCCCCTCCCACCCATTCCTTGCCTGGCCTGAGAAGGGAAGGGCGGGGGATGGAGATTTGCTCCATATTCCAGAGCAGGAGCGAAGCTTCATTTCTTGCTAGGTGTCATGGGCATTTCTTCCGGACCTTGTTGGTGTTCCATGCACCTCGGTCTCTCGCGGACACACACAACTTCCTCTCAGACCTAAGACACTGGCCCAGACCAGCCGTTTATTTCCGCTGCTGCTGTTGGTGATGACATGCCATGCCCACTGCTCTTGCAGCATAGTTAAATTTAGCGCGCTTCCTCTCCTTCTCCTGGAGCCCATTACGATGCAGCGCATGGCTGCAGCCGGGGCAACTGTCTCCCTGAGTGACCGAGATGCATCCAACACCACTCTGATCAGAATCAGAGAGAGAAAGAGAGATGAGAAAGGGAGAGAGAGACAGACAAAGAGAAGGGGGAGAGAGAGATGAGAGAGAAAAGGAGAGACAAAGAGAGGGGAGAGAGAGGGAGATGAGAGAGAGAGACAAAAAGAGAAAGAGATGAGAGAGAGAGACAAAGAGAGGGGAGAGAGAGGGAGATGAGAGAGAGACAAAAAGAGAGAAAGAGATGAGAGAGAGAGAGAGAGAGAGAGACAAAGAGAGAGGGGGAAGAGAGAAAGAGAGAGACTGACAAAAAGAGAGGAGAGAGAGAGAGAGAGAGAGAAAGAGAAAGAGAAAGAAAGAGGTGGCCAAACTAAGTGCCTGAAGGACACCATCCTGTCACTGGGACTCCAGGCGCTTCAGTGAGTGGCGTGCTGGATTCGTATTAGTGGTCCGTGGGATTTGACTTTATGAATTTAGTGGTCCCTCAGGTCTGAAAGGTTGGTGACCCCTGTTGTAGATTTCAGCTTAATTGAGGACCATATAAATAAAGAAACAAATATTCTCGTGATTTATTCACAAAAGCTATCACATTATTAACTTATTTTAACCATTTAGAGGCCTGAAGAAGATGCATTTCCCTCCAGGGGAGGTTATTTTTTGATTTCTGAAATGGCTTCAAATGACAGTGAAATGACAGAGGTGGGTTGCTCCTGGTTCAGCTCATTTCGGCTAAACTGATAGTGGAATTCAGGCCTAGGTCGCAGAACTGGCGGTGACCCAGGCCTGCCAGGCCCCCGAACCGGTTCACTCGCCACCCCTGGGATGGCTCAATGTTGGTTTTTAGTGACTGCGTGTCCTCAGTTTACTGTAAATTGTTCTGCGCATACGTGTAGAACAATTTACATTGAACAGAACACACGTGCCCGGTAGTGAAACCGGCAACAACCCACCTCACAGGTATCTATAAAGGAGAATATTTGTAGCTCAGGGTTGAAATAAGGGGACTTGATTCCTTCTGAGCTTGGTTGTTGTTTTGCAAATGTTTTACTACCAAATAATAAACCTGCACTGATGATGTTACTTAGTTTGAGTAATGAAACATCAGCACGAAAACAACCAAGCTAGAGAGCACCAAGGACCCAAGACAGGTATCTCTGTATGCTGATTTAGCTGCTTGCAATGTTTTTAGAGTTCTTCTGTTTTATAAGGTCCAATCATATTACCCCTTTCAGTCTTTCTCCGGTCCCATTTTCAGCCTCTCCAATTATTCTAAAGCATTTCTGAAAGGTTGAGAGTAGCTTTGTTACTGGTACAAAAGGAAGCCAATTGTTGCTTCGGTTGAACAAGGGGCAGACATGGCTTTCTAACCCACCAAACTTGCCAATGCAGAATGTTGGTCCGTGGTTGGTAATTCAATTGTTTCCAACTGATTTTTTTCAAAGGTCTTTGTAGTGCTGTGAGAACCCCTTTGTTACTACATCTATATTTGGAGACCTTAGGTAGCACAGCTGTTTTCAGCTGTTTTTCTGAGAATTAAAAATAATGTTACTTTTTTTTAAAATGAAAAAGACCTATTTTTTAAAAAATGTTAAGAGAAAATGTGATCAAGTATCAGATACTTTAAATTAATGTAGTCACACTACTAAAGTAAAAATATTGAGAACTGAGCCCTCTAAAATGGAGACATCAACTTCTGCATAACTGAATTATAAAGAGAACACACAAACTGTGCTCTATTCATGACATTCACTCTCTAACAAAACAGAAACTGGGGAAAAATTCACATCACCTAATTATCCATATGCAGAAGCAAATATTCACAGGGTGTTGGATCACAATTCAAACCTCTCCTAGACATAACTATTGGGTAACTATTAACCTTCAGGTAATAGCAAAGAAACAAGCAAAAAGTCAGGTTAGGAGGATATAGGTAAATATAAAAAAGAAAAACGGACAATCTTCTTTACATTCTTTTAACAATGAGAAATGCTAAAGCTATTATTAGAGTATCAAATATTTACCTGGGAATCAGTATAGCAAGCTGCCTGGCATCCGAAGTGAGCCAGGGAAACAGCGATGCAAAATTCCAGCATGGTGAACAAGAACAGCACACTGGAGAGGCCAACACCGACACTCTGTAGAGTAGGAAGACAAGTGGAAAGAGAGTTGTAATCTGTTGAGAAATTAATGTAATGGTGTGTATTTTATTTTAGTGACTGTGCTACACCATTAAAAAGGACTCCTTGGGAAACCCCTTGGGAAACCCTGGGAGGAACAATTTTATTGGGAAAAGCAGAGACACTGTACAGATAATCCTTGACTTACAACCACAATTGGGACCCGAATTTCAATTATTAAGCAAGGAGGTTGTTAAGTTAGTTGTGCATAATTTTACCTTTTCTGCCCGTGTTGTTAAGCAAATGGCTGCAGTTAAGAGAATCATATGGTTGTTAAGTGAATCCAGCTTCCCCCCCACCCCCGCTGCCTTTGTTGATCAGAGGCTGGCTGGGAAAGTCGCAAAGGGGATGCTGCAATTGTCCTAAATAAATTGCTACTATCCAAGCCCCCTAATTTTTATCAGGTGACTATGGAGACAGTGCAGCAGTCATAAATGCAAGGAGTGGTCATAGCTTTGGGTGCCACTGAAACTTTGAATGGTCACTAAATGAATAATTGTTCATTCAGTTAAAGACTGCCTGTACAGCCTGTGTGATATGAGAAAACTGCATCAGGGAACATTATTAGCATCTCTTATCTTCTGAAGCATTCTGGAGGGAAATTCCAGATATCACTGAGAATCCAATGGGGATCAGCCTTATTTCAGATCAACACATAAAAGTTAAGTTATTGTGCAGTAGCAGGTATTCCACCTGAGCCTTGTTTCTCCTTAATTCACCCAAAAATGCTGTTCATATAGGAGGAAGCAGAGAAGAACAACCCAAGGCTCAGACTCTAAATCATTAGATTTGCCGATGCAGAAATTCTCAACTCTCCTAACTAAACCGGGTAAAGGATATTGTTTATGCTAGACGGTGTAAGTATTGTTAGCAGAAGAAGGTGAGAGTGGAGCCTTTGTAGCAACGTGGAAGTCCCTGGGTCAGACCATGGAATGGACATCCCATCATTGTACTGTGGTATTACCTCCCAGCTGTGAAGGTCATAATATGATGTACATTACTTTATCATTCTTATTCAGGCTATGATGACCCAAACAGAGTAGAATATTTTGGGTGTATGTTCTTCTGAACCCAAAGCAATGAAAGCAAACTAATTCATTTTGCAACCTGCTCATTTTCCTTATTCGGAAAATATGCCATCTCCATTCCTCTCCCCCAGAACCACTGACAATCATTCAGAAAGATTCTGATTTGCACCTGTTGCTTTGGAAGAGCCCTGTTTCAATGTGTGGTATCTCCTGAATCTAACAAACTGGTGAGCGTAATTTATCCTTGAGTCAACACCATAAATAATAAAGGCATCACATACCTTGTCCCTATTGCCAGACCCTTTCCTGCCCATTGTTGCACCTGTTCTGATTTACTCCTGAATGCTATTGGCTGGCTTCTAAAAATCCCACCTGTTACAGACTGGTTTTCTCCTCTGACTTTGCTGCCATCCATTTTCAGCATATCATCAGCCAATAAGGAAAACATCCTTCACTCAGGGTACCACAACAGAAATGTGATATCTGCTGTACCTTCCTTCTACCCTCAGTTTGGGCATCTCTCAAGTTAAATTTAAGGTAAGAGAGATTAAACCATACTACAAATAGATTTATTTTACTTATTTATCAAATGTAGATACTGCCTATCTCACTGTCAAAGTAAATAGATGCAATTTGCTTGCCTTTCATTTCCCAATAGGAAATTTAGAGGGTTTTCTTTTTCCTGCTGCCTGGAGAAAAGTAATGGAAGAGAATGTCTAGGGAGATTCTCGGTCATTCAGGTCATGGTTGTCCCAAAGGTGCTTTTTCAAGAGGCAACTGGACTTTCTTGTTTTCCTGTGGAGACGATTCACTTCTTATCCAAGAAGCTTCTTCAGCTCTGACTGGGTGGTAGGGAATGGAAGGATTTATACTCCTTGTAGACAGTTGGCCATTTCCATCCTTTTAGAGAGTTGTTGAGGTCACCATCTAGTCCCAGAGAAAATCCAGTTGCCACCTGAATAAGCACCTTTGGGATGATGGAGGAGAGAGTAGATGGATAGCAAACTTCAAGTAACAAAGTGCTGAAGGGAGAAGGAGAAAGAGAAATGGTTAAGACATGGGCTGGCTAGTCCAAAGAGGAAAAGTGATAGGACTCCCCACTGCCTTAACATATCCACTCTTGGTTACCTGACTTTTTCTCCAAGATAATGGGTGAAGGGAAATAGATTTTATACACCTTGAGGCTGTTGTTGGATGGGATCAGAATAAGATAAGAGGAAAAAAACTAGTTTTAGACCAGCACAGCTAAGGATGACTTACTCACATCAGGTGTAAATCTTACTCATGGGTTGGGGATATGGTAAAGTTAATCTCATGGGAAAATTGGCATCAACAGAGTATGGTTAAGGGCAGCAACCTGATTTAGAATCAGCCAGTGTTAAGATATATTGTTTCCCCTCCTCAATAAGGATGCAGCTAGATCTATTTTCTTCACCCAACTTCTTTCCAATCATCTCTCAGGCTGGAAAGGAGAAAAGCCCTGGATGTGATACTATTATGATTTAACTCTTAGAAGAAACAAATGACTTTACAAAATACTAAAAATTCAAGCCATTGATCCCAGGTATTGGTGTGGTTCTAAACTATCCATGCTTCAGAGCTTACCTAAATTTCAGTTTTCTAAAACTGGGTGGCAAATGCAAAGAAGGGATGAGGATTTATACTTGAACCGGCAGTTAAAAATGCTGCCATTCATCTGAACTGGTAGTAGAAAATGCTTAATAAAGTTAAAAAAAATGTTCTGACAATCAACTGTGTTGCGTGATGGTAGGAATCCTTTTTAAAACTTTTTTTTTAGCATTTGGAGTCCCAGGAGGCTTCCCTGAGGCCTGCTAGGCCAAAAACAGGGGGTGGGGGTACTGTGAAAGAAAGAAAAAAATAGGGAGGGAGGGGAAAAGGGGAGGGAGGGAGGACCACAAACCTGGCACTAGATGCAGCTTCAGAGGATACCTTGAAAGAGCACAACAAACCAGGGCTGGAAGGGACCTGGAGGTCATCTAGTCCAACCCTCTGCTCCAGCAGGATATTGTTAAAGCGAGTTTCTGTATTTTGATCCCCCCAGCCACATGACTACATAGCCACGCCCACCCAGTCACATGATCCCACCAAGCCACGCCCACAGAACTGGTAGGAAAAAAAAGTTAGATTTCACCACTGAGCTGTATTCTATGCTATATAAAATTCTAAAGCACTCTCTTGTTTTGCGTCAGTACTCAAGCCCCAATTTAAAAAAATGTTTACAGGAGCATAGTCAAATGGTATGTCTAAAACACATTTACCATATTTTTTAAAATATATATATATCCCCCTACCCACACCCCAAAAAAAAGAAAAAGAAAAGAAAGGGAAAAACTGGAGAAGAAAGAAGAAATCTACAAACTTCTACAAACTTTTTGCCTCCATGTCCTTATTTAACACACACATACAAACACACACACACACACACACACACAACGTCAAATGAAATAGAAGACATACCTCAAATATAGGAGTACTGCTGATGATCAAATCGGAAATATAGAGCATGATACCAGCTAATGTCATTATAGCACATGTGATGTTCATTCCTACACTGGATTTCACCTGAAACAGAAATACACCAGAAGGAGAGAAATTATAATTACAGTGTCAGCATGAGTCTTATTAAATGCAAAGCATATAAACAATTATCCCCAACTATGGTAAAAATAGTGACAAAGAAAATCTATGTGGGTGCTTAATGACACATAGCCAGTCAGTGATGGAACCAGACAGCATCCAGTAAGATCATAGGAATCAAAAAGCAGCAACAACACATTTCCCCACAGTGGAAATGCAAACGCCACAATTCATTTGAAGACCTTTCACTGTCAAATTCCTTCTTTCTGTTTCTTGATGTCAATCTCCATTGAAGGCCAGTGATTAACAGTGACAGGAAAAATGGTACAACTTTTTCAGCCCTTAACACTTTGCTTAAAGAAATCCCAGACAATTTATAGTAACACGTGACATTCTCTAAGCATTAAATGTTAATGTTAAATGCTCTTTTAACTATAAAACATTACACAGAGGCTACTAGAGAGATGGGAATGGAGAAACCCTTGGAGCCAATAGTGAGGATTGTGAACATTTAAGAATTGCTCTCTTTTTAATTCTCCCCTGTCAGGAATGTAGTATTTTTCTACCTGGGTGGGGTTTTTTCTTCTCTTGAAACCACACTGTGCCCTTTGCAAAACAAAAACATTTCTGTGTTGCCATAAACACCCTTTAAATCAAGGGGGGGGGAAAGAAAGCAAGCCCTTTGCAGGAGGGCCACCACCAGCTCTCCCTTTGATTCCCAGGAGGATTCCCACACTTGTTCCATACTTTCACTCCTAACATGCTGGGCTTCTTCCTAATGTTGCTTTCATGTAAGAACACTTCTGAAACTGGACCCCCGTCAAGGAGGAGGAGGAGGAGGAATGATGTTAATGAAGATGATGATGATGGAACTTTGCTTCAACGCTAGGGCATGCAAGAAGACACCTCTACTCAGCACTTGCAATAGTAATAGCACTTAGACTTATAAACTGCTTCACAGTGCTTTACAGCCCTCTCTAAGCAGGTTACAGAGTTGGCCTATTGCTCCCAACAATCTGGATCCTCATTTTACCCACCTCGGAAGGATGGAAGGCTGAGTCAACCTTGAGCCTGGTGAGATTCGATCTGCCATATTTCAGGCAGCAGCAGTCAGCAGAACTTGCCTGCAGTACTGCATTCTGACCACTGTGCCACCGCAACTCACAATTACTAGTCGCAACTAAGGAAGCTCTGGTAGAACAAGCACCCATATTATGATCATTGACTCTCTCAGGCTTCTTTCATTTTCTTCACAGGACCTGGAATGTTGCAGGTTGCAACTCAGGAAGGGAATTTGGCAAAAAACCTATCGCAAAATGGGGACCAGGAGAGGCTCAAATTCTGGATGGCTGAACATTGTCTACTGTTGACATAGAACTTTCAGTGGAAGCAAGGCTTGGAAGCAAAAGTTCATCAAAGAAGGAAGATGGGGGGGGCTTTTGAATTTGTTTTTCTTTCCCAAATGTTGATTTAAGACTAAGTAGTATCTGAACAGAATTGACACAATAAAAGACCCTGAGTGCTTACAAAGAAACAGCATAAAAAGAAATTCAAATGCTACACAGGTTTCTCACCAAACCATGATTTGAACTGTTCGCAGCTGCTACACAAAGTGATCCAGAAGAAATAAACTACGGAAAAGGAAAAACAAATGATTGTAGTCATTGAAAAATTGAAAACATTGAAAAAACCATTTATAAAAGCAAACAGGACTTTTATAAGTATCTATTAGCCATTACTGCCATGGGCCATGACTCAACAAAAATGTTCACATACTTACGAATATCCCCCCCCAAAAGGGGTAACCTGCAACTGCAGACATGGGTTGATAAGAAGAAGAAGAAGAAGAAGAAGAAGAAGAAGAAGAAGAAGCAGCAGCAGCGGAGACAGCCCCAAAGCTGATGTGGATCATCCCAATCAATATTTGGACAGCCTGTGGAAGGAAAACACACCAAGTAAGACAACTTTGTTCGCTGAATCTGAGAAAAAACATTCTTATTTGTTAGCATCCCAGGAAAGGCATCACTTTATATCCATCTTTGAAATGTCCCTCAAAGATGTTGGGGATTCTCAGCTTCCAGTGCAGGTGTTAACCCAAGGCCTGGTTTCCTATGGTGAAAAATCCAAATGGGGAGAAAGGAAAGATTGGGACACCGTTGTCACTATGTACCAGACATTTACTCCAGATTATGATCTAGTTTGACCCTCAGTGGGACTGCTTTTGCCAAGAAGAAGATTTGGAAGAATATCAAGATAGATATTCAAGAGAAAAATGACACCTCTCACTACAGACTCCTCTGCAGGAGGAAATTGATCACGGTCATAAGCCCAAAGTGACTTCAACCGACTTGGGCTGCAGGCAATCCATGACCAGTTTCCTCTGGAGAAATGCCCCACGGTCATAAGTCCAAAGTGACTTCAATTGACTTGGGCTGCACCCAATCCATGACCAGTTTCCTCTGGAGAAAAGCCCAACAGTTGCACTTCTCAGAGGAAAGGGAGAAAAAGAGATCTGCCTGAAACCTTGGCTGTGCTCCACTTTCTCAGTTAAAGAGCAAAGCAAAAGAAATTCATATCAGAGTCAGAATGTTTTGCAGAAACATGAATGAAACCACCAGGAAGAACAGAGGTTTCTGGAGTATATTCCAGAACCAGAAAACAGCCAAGTCAAGTTCTAGAACTTCAACATGGGGCTCTACATAGCTCTAAAACCTTAATGGATTCAAACAGGAACATAGAAACGCATGCCTACCCCAACCATTTTGCTCTCAGCCTTGAGGAATCTCTCAAAAGGACTCTTTTGTGGAACTTGCTGAGGAGCATTGGTGGGAATTCCAAGTTGCTGAACTCCATATGGGGGATACGAAGTTGCTCCAGATGCCTGAAGAGGAACACTGGGCAATCCAGGAGCCGTTTGGTTTATGTTTGCTCCATTAGGGGGGATGAAAACTGTGGCTGCACTGGCCATTCTTGCTGGAAGTGATGCCACAGCTAAATCACCTAAAAACAAACAAGTGAGGAAAAGTTAATGTCCTAACACCAAGGAGGCAAATTCTGGCCCTTCTCCTTTATGAGTTAATATTTGCCTGCAGTAAAACTGAAGATTTCCAGAAGGCTTCAGGAAGCAGGATAGTAAAAAAAAAAAAAAAATACAACTTTCTCAGGGATAGAAATCCTTCCTTTCCCCACCTTTCTGCCAGAACCAAAGAAGCTTCTTGCTTGAGAAGTGAAATGTTTTCAAGGAAAAAACCAAGAAAGTCCAGTTGCCTTTTGAAAAGCATCTTTGGGACAACCATGTCCTAGTTGATTCTGAATCTCCATGGACATCAGTTGAGAAAAAGCTAATCAGAACATGGGGAATGTAACGTTTTTCAATGCAAAAGGTCTCTTTCTGATCTTAGCACCACCTCAGATCCCCCAGCTAAATGGCATTTCCATTTGGACAAGGTTTTATTGTACCTGCCTCCTGTCCTGTTATGGGAGATGGATCTAAAGGCATCAGACATGATCATACTGATTGCCATTTTCCAGGAAGGTCATACTGATTTGGACATACGTTACAGTGAAGGACACAAGAGCAGGATCTGTATCCCAACCCAACTTTGCTTCACGGATGAGATGAGGTTTCTTATCAGAACTCAACTGGACCCTCAGTCTGGATTTCCTAACAAAACTCCAGACAACCCCAGAAAAAAGTGAAGTGACAAAGTAAAGTCCCAACTGCCATGGACATCTAATAGCCCTCCGGATTTTTAAAACTCTGACCCAATGAATGAATTTGTACAGATCTTAAGAAGAAGCTTCTTCCTTCTTGAGCTGTATTAATTGGAAGTCAAAGTTAAGCGAAAACCGACCCATCCACCCTCCTCTTTGAACGATAAACTTCAAATATTGAATCTCGGTAAATTTATATGGCGCCTTTGCGCGTATTGGACACTTCCATCAAGGCAAGATTAATTGCAAACTCTTCCCTGTCCGCTAATTCTGCCCTGAAATACTCCCGCCTACAAGACCTGCGGGGGCTGCGTGGCTGAGAAGGTGGATGGCTGCGGGCGAGAAGCGGCAGGCACGTGATGATCCACGTATTAATTCCATGCTATTTTGTAAACAAGTAATCAGAATATACTCACGACCACCGCTCAAGACGAGACACACCTAAGCCTCAGGGGAAACGAAAGTACCTAAAAGGAACAGGTGGAGGGCGGGGCTCGTTCACCTACTAAAAGGAGGGGTTTACTCACCTTAATCGTGAACTCCAGAAAAAAACATCTTTCTTGCCCCTTTAACTGTTGCAACAAATAAGAGTTTGGGGCCAGGAACCTTCTGCTTGTTCATCTCTTTTGCTTCTCTCTTTCTCCCAAAGTAACCAAGTCCCGCGCTTGGTGGGACTCGTTTTCAACCCCTCGGAGATTTCCAGAACCTTTGCAGGAATCGCCAGAAATAAAAACAAAAGGACGCGCATTGCGTTCACAGCCTCCCCGTCTGTCATACACAGACACAAACCCTAGAAAAACTTCCAAGGACCTCATAGGCTTCCTAGTATAGGTATAAATTTTTCTTTATAAGATGATTTATAACATAATTCGTTTTCATTGGTGAGATAAACTTCTGCTATCTTGGAGTTTCCGATTCCTTCACTATGTGTGTTACACGGGAGCGCCCTCTAGAGTCCTGATCCTTCTATTGCTGTTTTGTATTGACTGTTCTGCGAACGTCTTTGGGGCTGTGGAGAGAAGATCGCTTCAAGGCTGTAATAGTAATTTTGGATGGGGAGACTGCTTCCCCTTCCTGATGAGCCACGCTATTCCCAGATTTCATCTTTTTAAAAAGCTGCTTGCCTTTAACTCTTCTAGATGCCAATTTCCCTATATTATGAGATTGGCTTTCATGTCCTTAGTTCAATTCATTTCAAGGGGAAATTAGACAGGTGTTTCAATCAATGGGATGATAACCAGCTGTGAGTGTGGCAGGTCCAGTTACCTGACACATTATCATTCTGAATTACAGAAGAGGCAAGAGAAAACCCAAAATATTTTGAATGAAATACAAATATGAGTTAAAGAATTTCCTAGGGAACATAAATCTGTCAAGAAATTAAGATTTTATAGTAACAGTTCTTCAAGTTAGCCATAAGTGAACTGGGAATAAAATTGAATTATGCAAAACACAGACATTTTCAATTTATGAATAAACCAGGGAAATGGTTCTCTTATAAGCTTTCTTTTATAAGAAAAAGAAAATTTGGGAGGGAAAAACAAGAGGGAGATAATGTATTGATGGACAATGCTGCTTACATTATTTAATATATCAATATTTAATGTATATAAAGGACATGTTATTCTACTGGAGAAAACAACTGAGTATCAGAAGTACTAATGCAGAGTAAAGGAAATAAAGAAAAGGAGAAAGGCAGAAGTGCAGAAAAAAAGACCAAAATAGAAAACAAAACCTTTCTACACCCTTAGCATCAAATAGCCAATAGTAGCCAGTTTCATACAGACACATTTCATTAGCATTACTCATTCAGATTCATTGTACATGTACAGCAAATAACTGTATCACAAACCTATAGTGTTGATTTTAATGGTATACAAACTTCTACCAATCTCTTTGGGGTCAGAGTGATTAAGTAACTGCTACTATTCTGCCAATGATACATTTTATTAATAATGTCTACTTTACTTTTGCTGTTTTTCTTTTCTGTAGCATCAGACGTCCTACTCAATTTAATATTTGCCATAAAAATTAAATGCCATCCAGAATATAAACAAAGCTGCTTGCATCAACCATTGCAGAGATTCTTCCTCAAGACAGATGTGGATGAACTGCAGTGCAAATTCTTGCTTCTTGGTAAGCATTATAACTTATCAGGTAAGAAGCATCACTTTTAAAATTTGCCCCCATTTAACTTGGTACTTAAAGGCTTTTAATTGAAAAATAAACAAACTGGAGGGCAAAAGTAAAACAACATGAAATTCATTGCTTCTCTTGAGACATCTGGTGTGACACTTGTCACAATTTTTTCCTGCTGTTGGGTGCGAGTTTTTCCCCCTGACTATGGCTCAGTAACCATATTATCATAGGCTGGTGGAAAACACTGATTGGGTTCACATGCGACTGTTGCATCTCTGTTGACTTGGTAAGGCATAAAAAACAAGGTTTGCTTATAGGACTAGCACTGTATAAGTAGTATATATGTTATTTGTCTTTCACTTTGGTTTCTTTGTTTTTTTAAGCAAAGTTTTTTATTGGTTTTTTTAATGTTTTACATAGGGAAAAGGTAAGGGAAAGGTTACAAATTTTGGCAGCTGCGAAATGCGGTAGGTGCACCCCCCCCTCCAAACTCATAATATACATTTGCATAAAATTCAAATATTACATAATAGCATATAGTCAGTGTGGTAAATTCAATTGGTAATTTCGGTCAGTTTATATCACGTGGATTTTCTTGCTTATTTGTGTGATCTGAGCTTTCTTCATGTCGCCCCATCTCCCCCAGCTGGCAGTGCTCCAGCCCCTCCCGTGTCTTGTACCTCTACTGAAGTGTCTTCTGGTTTTTCTAAAAGTAGTTTATTTTTTTCCATAAAGGCCTGCGCCTCTATGGGTGTATTAATTCTAACTCTTGTCTCCTTCCAGAATATTAGCATACCTTCAGGCAGTAACCATCGAAACCACACCCCCTTCTGGTATAGTTTATTCGCCAATTGCGAATAAGATTTCCTTTTCTCCCTCACTTTCTTGGGGATCTGTTTCAGAATGGTTATCTCCTTATCTTTATATGTCAGGGCTTGCCCCTTTGTGAATTCAGGATTTCATCTCTTGTGTTTTTCCTAAGAAATTTAATGTGTACCTCCCTGGGGACATTGTGTGTTCTAGCATACGCTGAATTCACTCTATAGGCCAGGTCTATTTCCCACCCCATCTGTTGTTTTTCCTTCTGAATATACTCAGCCAAAATGGTTGTCATAATGTCCCTTATGTTTTCATCATCTGTCTCCATCACGTTCTGGAATCTAAGATAAAAAGACATTCTCTCAAACTCTATTTTCATTTGTTGGGTGTCAAGTTCTTTGTTTCCCCTTTGCACACCCTCTATTCCTCCCTTCATCTCAGCTGCCCCATCTTCCAAAAGATCCAGTCTCTGTGAGTTCTTATTAATTTTATCCTGGTTCTCTTTAATTTCTTCTTTCATGTCCTTCAATTGTCTCTTTATTTCCTCTTGTCCCTGTAGAAGTTGTTGTAACATTTGATGAAGCTCCAGGTCCATAGATTTAGGTTGCTTGAAGGCTGTTAATGTTGATTGTGTGCTTGGACTGGAGGTTGCAGATGTTGGGGCTGAGGCAGCAAAGCCTGACTTTCCAGGAGGTGGTCTTTTAGATGCCATTGTTTATAAAGTAAAGAGTCCAGTCAGTATAAAGAAGAATCAGTCAGAGAGATAGAACAGTCAAGAGAGTCCAGGAGGCAGAGAGTCCAGGCACAGGGGAGTTTTCTAATCACCCTGGCAAAAGAGCAGTCATTTTTCACTCCAGGGGGTTCAAAAGCAAACAATCCACAAGAGAATTATCCAGGTAGCACGGAGACAAAGACTGGAAGCCTGAAGTTAAAGGGTGGAGTCAAGTCTCACATCTCATGAAGACAACGGAAGTGTGCCATCTTGCCCTGCCAGCTTCGAGTATTGAGGCAACAAATAAAGTTTTCAAAGTTCAAAGTTCCGAGGGCTTCCAGATCTCATTGTCTTAAACATTAAAAGTTTAAATCTGAAAATCCATTTAGTAGGGGTGTGACATCTTTAGTTTGGCTCTCCCCCTCCTCCTTCCCTTGGGGCTGCAAGCTCACTTGTTTCCAGCCGCTTGTCCAAGGGGGGGGGGAAATCCCCCTCCCCTCCAGCCGCACCTCTCCAAATCAAGCCAAAAGTTCAAGTTTGCACAGCTGACAGATTTTATAGTTGGTAATAGGAATGAAGGGAGTCTACACCTCACCGCTCTGCCGCCGCATCCTTCAGCTTTCTTTTTTCACTCCGAACAGCCTGTCAGCGAAGACGCGCCCACGCGCCCTCCGATCTGCTCCCCGGTGCCTTGAGCGCGCAGGGGACCTCCCGCCAGCCGCCACCAATGCAGGGATCCCCCGCAATGCCGCTCCTCTGGCAGGACACCTCTACGGGGCGTCCTGTGCCCCCCAAGAAGTGGGGAAGCCCACCGGGGAGCCGGAGCGAGCAAACAAGTTGCCCGTCGCCGTCAGCCGCCGGAACCGGAAGTCGTCTTTCACTTTGGTTTCTATGGCAGATGAAATGCCAGGATGGTCACAATCTGTTTGATATACTTATATGTAAATTATATATAAGGCTGTTGTTTTTGGCTTAAAGTGCAATCGAAGCTGCTGTCTCTGTAAACCCTGGTGGGAGGGGATGGAGTGCTGGCTTTGTTTCAGTAAGTGGAATGATTGGTTGTGTGGTTGTATCATGATTGGTAGATTGGTGCTGATTGGTGCTTGTTGCGTGTGCATTGTTGTTTTGTATTGTAATGGCCTGGGTGGTGGGTGGGGTTCGTTTGTTGACTAGGGGTGGTTTCCAGATGTTTGGTAGGTGGGATGTATCATCATGTTTATTCATGTTGTGGGGGTGTTTCTCTATTTCGACGGCTTCCATAATTAAAGTTGAAGTGTTCTGTTTTGGAGATTAACCTGGTTCCTTCAAAATTGATTTCATGTCCTGTAGCTTTAAGGTGCTGGAAAAGGGAGGAAGTTTTTTCTTTTTTTCTTACTGCGTTCTTGTGTTCTGTGATGCGTGCATTTATTTTCCTGTTTGTTTGTCCTATATATGTTGCCGGGCAGATTTTGCATGGTATTTTGTAGACTCCTTGGTTTTCTAGCTGGATTTTGTCTTTGGGGTTTTTTAAGATGTTGGCTATTTTTTGGTCAGTGGTGAAGGTTGTCTTGATATTGTGCTTGTGGAGAATTTTGTTGATTTTATCTGTGGTGCCTTTGATGTAAGGGAGGAGGGCGATGCCGTTGTCCTGTTCTGTGTCTTGGTTTTTTGGGGGAGTCTCCCTTTGGATTAGGTTGGTAATTGTTTTTCTTTGGAATCCGTTGGAGATTAATACATAAATGCATGCATCACAGAACACAAGAACGCAGTAAGAAAAAAAGAAAAAAACTTCCTCCCTTTTCCAGCACCTTAAAGCTACAGGACATGAAATCAATTTTGAAGGAACCAGGTTAATCTCCAAAACAGAACACTTCAACAAGAGAATAATTATGGAAGCCATCGAAATAGAGAAACGCGTAGAGAACTATAAATAAATTTACAATGAGTCTTAAGAAAAAACAGGAAAGGATCTTTAGTACTGAGTTTTGTTTAAGATGGAGCCATTGCCTAGTTCTCATTAATGAGTTTTTGAAAAGTGGTTAGGATCAAGGGTTCACCATCATTTAAAACCCAGTATCGATTTTGATTCATTGCCCAACACCTAATTCTTTTTCCAAAGTCCAATGTAGCTTTTCCACTATTAGCTAAATGCTATAAACAATAATGGGACCAGGTGAATAAGTAAGCGTTATGAGGGAGCAGGGATTTGAACCTTGGAGTGAGAGGCAATGTGAACCATCCCTATGATCAATAAGAGAGGGCCGGTTCTCTCATGCTCAGGAACTCTGCAATGCATTTCAGCTCTGGTACGCAGCTTTTCCCTTCTCATTAAATAACCATCTTTTGTATCTCAGTCCTGAAGAAATAGGGGATTTTTGTAGCCTGTGAATATAAAGAAGGACTATGTCTAATAGCCACATATTTTCACTTACCAGACCACTTTGCAGCCTATTCTATTCTAGAGAATCTTATCCTTGGGAAGTCTCAACCTATTTGCAAAATCTATGCACCCAGACTTTGTTGCCTTTCTGGCCTTTTCAGCTTTATTTTGAAATGGATTCACAAGAACAAGACGCAAAAGCTCTATTATAGTTTCTCCTTCCTTCCTTCCTTCCTTCCTTCCTTCCTTCCTTCCTTCCTTCCTTCCTTCTTTCTTTCTTTCTTTCTTTCTTTCTTTCCTTCTTTCCTTTGTCTTAAATGCACCATCCACTCTCAACAAGTTGGGCAGGGAACCCAAATACTCAAGGAACTATGCCAAGGAGAAAAGAGGGAGGAGAGAATACTCCAAAACAATCCAATGGAGGTAAGCATAATCAATCCTTAGGGAACACTGGAATCAGTGGTGGGATTCAATTTTTTTTACTACCCGTTCTGTGGGGGTGGCTTTGTGGGCGTGGCAGGGGAAGGATACTGCAAAATCCCCATTCCCTCCCCACCCCACTAACCTGCTTTCCAGCTCTGTTCTCCAGTTCAGGGCAACAAAAGAAGATCAGCTGGGTGGCAGCGGAGACGAGGCCAGCTTATTTGCCGGTTCTCCGAACTACTCAAAATTTCCGCTACCGGTTCTCCAGAACCTGTCAGAACTGGCTGAATACCTCCTCTGGCTGGAATGAAGCAAAGGGGGGGAAATCCTGGAGCTGGTTGCTAGGATTCCAAATAAGGGAAAATGCTTCAGCTTCTACTCAGATATGCCAACTGAGAACTTGGGTGCGGCCTCTGAGACACTAAAAGAGACCTCAATATTTCTGCCGCTTATTTTTTTTAAAGTAAATCCGATCACTGTGTTTCCAAAATATGGCTTCCAAACATTATTTCATTCTTCAGATTCATTAAAATGTTTTCCTAACTTATTTAGGCAACATTTGAGAGCCTATATTCTTGTGGGACAGTAATGCGTTCTCATTGGTTAGTCAGATGTCATTTTTTCATCCCTTGGACCATCTCTCATAATGCCCCTCCCCCCTTGGGATTTTAATGAAACACGAGGAAGTCAGGAAGTCTGCAGTGCAGACAGGACTTTGATAGGTACTGTTGAAAGAAATGTCCTTCTGGGTTCGGCTCCAAGTGGGGAAAAAGACACTGGAGACATGGAGGCTGCTTGGAAAGATGGTTTAATGGTGGACAGGACCACATGGCTTGAAGTCCTGAACAGAAAAGGTGATCACATGATTCAATGTTGGGAAGAAGAAGAGAAGGAAGGACTGAGATGCTGAGTCCCTGGTTTTATGCCCTCTCTGGCCTTTGATCTTGAGCTTGTATACTGATTGGTTGTCAGACTCCCATGGGGCCATGCAGGGACAACTCTCCAGACTGCGTTTTGAATGCAGGTTTGCTTGAGTTCTCAGATGCCATGTGGTGAGTTGGATAAAGGGCCAATATTATCATGCCTTAATCCCATCCCCCTGGACCTGAAGGGGAGAACTCTTTATTATGTAAAGGGACTGGCTTGGCCTGCTTAATGCCCCATTGACAAAGTGGGTGGAGGCAAGAAGCTACAGGGAGCTATTCTCAATTTGAAACATGTTTCTTCCTTTTCACATCCAGGGAAATATAATATTCTGCCTTTTCAATATTTCCTAGGATATTTCATTTTTCTGGGAGAGGGCTGGGTGATAACTTTCCACAATCCCTCCTTTTTTTTTCAAAACATGTGAGTGGAACGCACATGTTCTTGAAAAAATATTAACATTGGTCAGATCAGGGGGACTTAATTTTTCTGATGGAAAGTCATTGAGCAAAACAGAAGAAGGATCCCTTCAGTGGCTCCCAGAGAGCTTTCAACCATGAAGGTCTAGCAGCCAGGGCAAATTTCTGGAAAGAAATGTACAGAATCCAATTTTCCATGCCAATTAGTATCAGATATCACTTTCTGTGAGCTTCCAGACAGGTTTCAAGCAAGCAGAAATCCCAAAAATCTTCGCAGCTATGGTTTTGCCTTTTAAATACCTACAGGCTGCCCATTTCCAAGGGATGGTTCTTGAACCTGCCCTAGCTCTTATTTTAGTGAGGCCAAATTGAGTTTAGCTAGTTTGCAATGCAGGCTATTTAGTATTTTTTTTTAATTACACACAATGAGCCCGGGACTCCTACTCATGAGACCATCAGTGCAACATATCCTGCTTTACTGGGCAACTGGGCAGCATCATTTTTTGAGTCACAGTCAGGGTTTGAGTTTTGAAGATCTTTTCTGCTACTCTTCAAGTGGGGGAATTGCCTGAGGGGAATTAACCCTCTCCCATGGGATTAAGAGGGAGATATCACTGCTTAGGCTTTTGTGCCAGGGCAAAAATCAACCTAGGAGAAGCTTTGTGTGTAGGTAAATCAAGGAGATAGTTTCAGTCACGCAAGTCTTAAAGCTGTCAAGTTACAAGACCCTTGCACCCCCAACCCTTTAGAAAAAAACCCAGGGGTGTTCAAACTTGACAGTTTTAAGACTTGTGGACTTCAACTCCCAGAATTCCTCCTCTCACTCTTCATCTTGATGATGTGCAGACGGGAGGGGGGAGGGAGCTGGAACCGGTTCTAAACGGCACTGTAGATTTGTGGAACCTAATCTAATAAAATGAAATTCAATGGTGAAAAGAGTAAGGTTCTACATTTAGGCAACAAAAATGGAATGCACAGGTACAGTATAGGTGGTACCTTGCTCAGTAGTAGTAACTGTGAAAGGGATCTTGGAGTCCTAGTGGACAACCATTTAAATATGAGCCAGCAGTGTGCAGCAGCTGCCAAAAAAGCCAACGCAGTCCTAGGCTGCATCAACAGAGGGATAGAATCAAGATCACATGAAGTGTTGATGCCGCTTTATAATGCCTTGGTGAGGCCACACTTGGAATACTGCATTCAGTTCTGGTCGCCACGATGTAAAAAAGATGTGGAGACTCTAGAAAGAGTGCAGAGAAGAGCAACAGAGATGATTAGGGGACTGGAGACTAAAACATATGAAGCACGGTTGCAGGAACTGGGTATGTCTAGTTTAATAGAAAGAAGGACTAGGGGAGACATGATAGCAGTGTTCCAATATCTCAGGGGTTGCCACAAAGAAGAGGGAGTCAATCTATTTTCCAAGGCACCTGAGGGTAGAACAAGAAGCAATGGGTGGAAACTAATCAAGGAAAGAAGCAACTTAGAAATGAGGAGAAATTTCCTGACAGTTAGAACAATTAATCAGTGGAACAGCTTGCCTCCAGAAGTTGTGAATGCCCCAACACTGGAAGTCTTTAAGAAGATGTTGGATAGCCATTTGCCTGAAACGGTATAGGGTTTCCTGCCTAGGCAGGGGGTTGGACTAGAAGGCCTCCAAGGTCCCTTCCAACTCTACTATTATATTGTATTATTGTATAACCTCTTCTATAGAAGAGGTTAGAACTGGCAGGAACCCACCACTGGTATATATGTATGCATGCATGCATGTATATATATATATACACCACACAGAGATTGTGCGTGACTAAACAGGAATTTGCACATACTTACAAATATTCCTCCCCAAGAGGGGTAACCTCCAATTGTAGTCACGCCAGCATTTTGACAACTCCCAAGCCAATGTGCATCAACCCGATCATAATTTGGACGGCCTATAGAAGAAAAATACACAAAATAAAACAAAATTGTTCTCTGAATCCAAGAAAGACAATCTTTCTAATCTGTTAGCAACCCAGGAAAGGCATCATTTTTAATCCATTTTTGAAATGTCCTTTAAAGGGTTTGGGGCTTCTAAGCTTGCAGTGCAGGTGTTGACCCAAAGCCTGGTTTCCTATGGTGAAATATCCAACTGGAGAGTAGGAACAGTGAGACACCCACGACAATATATGCTGGACAATGACTCCAGATTATGACTGACAATGGGACTGCTCTTGTCAGGAAGAAGGCCTGTAAGATTATCAAGATGAGCCTTTGAGAGAGACGTGTCACTTACAAGTCCTCTCTCTACAGACTCCTCTGCAGGAGGAAGTTATGCATGGTCATAAGCACAAAGCAATTAAACCAGCTTGGGCTGGAACAAAATTTTTCCCAACAATAGCACTTCTCAGAGGGAAGGGAGAAAAAGAGATCTGGCTGACACTGTGGCTGAGCTCCATGTTCTTAATTAATTAAACAGCAAAGAAAAGGAATGCATATTTGAGTTAAAATCTTTGGTAGAAACACAAATGAAACTACCAGGAAGAACCAAGGTTTCTGGAATATACTCCAGAATCAAACAATGCTCAAGCCAAGATCTAGAACGTTAGGATGGAGCTCACAGGTCTCAGCACAGTTTGAAATACACTGACATTATATTGGATTCCGAACAGGCACATAGCAAACATGCATACCCAAAGTACATTGAGGAAATCCTGCAATCTTTTGAGGGACTTGCTGAGGAGCACTGGTGTAGGTACAAAGTTACTGAGCTCCATGCTGAGGATATGGAATTGCTCCAGATGCCTGAACAGTGTCACTGGGCAACCCAGGAGCTGTTTGGATGTTCGCTTCTTTAGACAACTAGGTATGTTTCCACTGGCCATTTTTGCTGGAAGTATTGCCGCAACTAAGTTACCTGCAAACAAACAAGCAAGGATAAGTTAAAGGAAGCAAAGTCTGCTCCTTTGCCTTAATCTCAGTTTATGAGGTAATGTTTGCCTGCAGTAAAACTGCAGAAGACCGAGAGAAGGTTTCAGAAAGCAGGGAAGTAAATGCACAGAACTTTCTCAGAAAGGAAACCTTAATCATGAGGATGAAGGATTGTCTTCTTGCTTACATTCCAACATTCACCGCAAAAGGTATCTTCTTCATTCTAGCACCACCTCAGATCCACCCAGCTAAATGGTGCCTCTCACATTGACAAGGTTTTATTGTGATTGCCCTCCTGTGCTTTTAGTAACAGGTGAATCTAAACTGGTGGAGTTACATAGCCATATTGCTTTTAAAAAGCTATATTGTTTTAAAATATAGAGAAATGTAAACGGAACTTGGTAGCCCAATGAATATCCTGTTGAATTTGGATTATCTGGATTGATTCCGCCCCCCCCAAAAAAAGTGTGTGCGTGTGTGTACTTTTTATGCAATAAACTTTACTCTCAAGAGCAACCGTGTATTTTAAAAAGCCACCTGTTCACATAAAAATGTGCACATACTTACAAATATCCCTCCCCAAATGGGGTAACCTCCAATTCCGTACAAGGTAAGATAGTAAGAAGAAAATAGCCGATGCAAGGCAACCCCAAAGCCAAAGTGGAGCAACCCAATCATGATCTGGACAGCCTGCAGAAAGAAAACACACAATATAAGACTAATTCTCTGAATCTGAGAAATTGAGGCTTCTCAGCTTACAATGCAAGTGTTGAACCAAGTTTCCTATGGTGAAAAATCCAAATGGGGAGAAGGGACAGTTTGAGACACAGTTGTCACTATGTACCGGACATTTACTCCAGATTACGATCTAGTTTGACCCTCAGTGGGACTGCTTTTGCCAGGAAGCTCTGTAAGAATGTAGGTCTTCGTGAGAAAAATGTCACTTCTCTCACTACAGACTCCTCTGTAGGAGGAAGTTGATCACAGTCATAAGAACAAAGTGTCTTCAAACAGCTTGGGCTGGAAACAATCCATTACTAGGTTCTTCTGGAGAAATGCCCAAAAGTTGCACTTCCCATAGGGAAGGGAGAAAAAGAAACTTCATATTGGACTCAGAATTTTTTGTAGATACACAAAAGTACCAGGAATAACAGAAATTTCTGAAGTATATTCCAGAACCAGACAATAGCCAAACTAACTTCCCTAACTTCAACAGGGAGCTCACAGGTTTTTATACAGCCAATAAAGTCTTAATAGACTTTAATGCAATGCATGCCTACCCCAAGCACTTTGGGCTCAGCCTTGAGGAACCTTTCCAAAGGACTCTGTTGTGGGGCTTGTTGAGGAGCACTGGTGGGAATTCCAAGTTGCTGAGCTCCATACTGGGGATATGGAGTTGCTCCAGATGTCTGAAGAACAGCATTGAGCAATCCAGGAGTTTGGATTATGTTTCCTCCATTAGAGGGGATGAGAACTACGGTTCTACTGGCCATTCTTGCTGGAAGTGTTCCCACCTCTAAGTTATCTGAAAACAAACAAGTGAGGAAAAGTTAATGTCTTAACCTCAAGGAGGAAAATTCTGGCCCTTCTCCTTAATGTCACTTTATGAGATAATATTTGCCTGCAGTAAAACTGAAGATGATTTCCAGAAGGCTTCAGGGAGCAGGATAGTAAAAACATACAACTTCCTCAGAGATAGAAATCCTTGTTTTCCCCAACATTCATCCCAAACCAAAGAAGCTTCTTGCTTGGGAAGCAAATGTTTTCAAGGAACAACCTCCCCCCCCAAAAAAAAACCACCAGTTGCTTTAATTAATCAGAACATGGAGAAAATGCGTATATTAAATTTGTCAACTCAACGAGAACACAATTGGACCACCAGTTTCAGTTTTCTAACAAAACTCAGGACAACTCCATAAAGCAGTGAAGAGATTCAGTAAAGTCTTAACTGCGACCAAAGGACCCGAATTAATCCCATGGTTACTATTTGTATAGACCTTTAGAGAAAGCTATATTGAGCTGTATTAATTGGAAGTCAAAGTTAAGGGAAAATCGACCCATCCACCCTCCCTTGAATGTCGAACTTCAAATATTTAACTTTTGTAAGTTACACGGCGCCTTTGCGCGTATTGGTCACTTCCATCAGGGCAAGATTGATTGCAAACTCTTCCCTGTCCTAATTCTCCCCTGATATCCTCCCGTCTAGAAGACCTGCGGGGGCTACGTGGCTGAGAAGACCGCGGGTGGATGGCTGCGGGGGAGAACCGGCAGGTACGGAATGGACCACATATTAATTCCATACTATTTTTTTAAAAAAATTACTCACGACAATCTCTCAAGACGAAGTACACGGACGCCCCAGGAAAAACGAAAATAACAAAACAGGAACAAGTGGAGGGTGTGGTTCCGCCGTCTACTAAAAGGAGGGATTTACTCATACCTTAATAAAGGACTCCAGAAAAGAACTTCTTTCTTGCTCCTTTAACTGTTGCAACAGATAACAGTTCGGGGCGATGAACTTTCTGCTTGTTCAGAGATGAGAGGAAAACTCTCCAAGTTTATAAAGTCCTGTTATTCCCAGGGTAAAACGAACTGCTGAAATCAAACTCATCCCTCGACATTTCTTTCGCGTCTCTCTCCAAATGCGCAAATCCCGCGCTTGGAGGGACCCGTTTTCAACCCCTCGGAGACTTCTACGATCTTTGCAGGAATCGCCAGAAATAAAAAGAAAAGGACGCGCGTTGCGATCATAGCCTCCCCATCCCCCCTCACCCCCGCTCTTTAAGTAGTCCTCGTCCAGCGAAGGATCCCCTACCTCCTCTCCTTTCCCTCCACCGGCGCTCTCTGTAGCTTTCGGATTACTCTTTTTAGCGCTTGAACAGGGAAAGCGGCAGCGGCGTGAAGGGGAGGCTAGAGGGACTCGATCCCAGCCTCCGATTGCGCTCCTTGTGAAACTCTCCCTTGGAAACCTCAGAGGGCGCTGAAACATCTGGGCCGCATCCCTTAGCCAATAAATGGATGCCAAAGGCAAATCCTCTCCGTACATTGGCAAAGTTAGGGTGGGTAAATCTCTTATGTTTTCTTTTGCACTTATTTAAACTGAACATTTGCTTTTTGGTTGACTCTTCCCTACCATAAACTTCTGCTTTATTGGAGGAGCTCCCCTTCTTTCATTATGTATGTCACACGAGAGCGCCCTCTAGAGTCCTGATCCTCCTATTGCTATTTTGTATTGACTGTTCTACGAACGTCCATGGGGCTGTGGTCACTTCAATGCTGTAAGAATGATGTTTTAGAAAGGGAGACGGCTTCTGCCCCCCTCCCACTTCAGATGGCTAAAATATTCCCAGATTTCATTTTTTTTAAAAAGCAGTTTCCATGATCTCTTCTAGAACTCTTCTAGATGTATTATGATATTGGCTTTTCATGTCCTTAGTTCAATTCTTAGCAATTCATTTCAAGGGAAAATTAGACAAGTGTTTCAATCAATGGGATGGTAACCAGCTGTGAGTGTGACAGGTCCAGTTAGCTGACACACTATAATTCTGAATTTCAGAAGAGGCAAGAGGAAACCCAAAATGTTTTAGATGAAATAAAAATATGAGTTATATAATTCACCAGGGAACATTAATCTGACAATAAATTAAGATTTTACAGTAAATTATCCATGTTAACCATAAGAGAACTGGAATTTAAATTGAATTATACAAAACACAGGCATTTTCAATTTGTGAATAAACCAAGGAAACAATTATCTTATAAGCTGCAAAGAGAAAGAAAAAAATAAAAATACAAGTGAAAGATAATGTATTGATGGACAATGTGGCTATATAAAAATTATCAATTTTTAATTTATGTAAAGGACATGTTATTCCATTGGAGAAAACAACTGAGTACCAGAAATACAGAGTAAAGAAAACAAAGAGAAAGGCAAAAATGCAGAACAAAAAGATAAAAAGAGAAGACAAAAGCTTACTATTTTCTGTGCAGCAAATATAAACACAATTACAAAATTATCTCTTACTCTATGATTACAAAAAAGATCACTTTTTTCCACTATCTATTTTCCTTCTAATTATCAAAAAGTCTAATCACAAGTTCATTGTATGAGCCCAGATGGAACAGTGGTTAAAGTTCAGTATCACAGAGAAACTCTGCCCACAGTCTGGAGTTGGATCTTGGTGGGGCTCAAGGTTCATTCAGCCTTCCATCCTTCCAGGGGTCAGTAGAATGAGGACCCAGATTGTTGGGGGGAATATGCAAATAATGCTTCAATGTTGTAAACCACCCAAAGAATACTGTAAAGCACTAAAAGGTCAGTATATAAGCCTAAATGTTGTTGCTAATGCTATTTTTTCTTTTTCATCCAAAGTTTTTAAGAGGTTTCCAGTCTTTTCTCTAACCAAGGAAGTCAGTTTAGTCTTGTTAGCAAGCTCATTTTCACCAACCATTCAATTGTTGGTTATTTTAAACCTTCCCACTTTTGAGCATATTACAATCTTCCTGAATCTATCATATATAAAAAACAAAGTTCCGTGACTTCTTTCTCACTGTCTGTCCACCCATCCTGAAGAAAATCATCTGGTTTTAATTGTACCTCAGTATTTAAAAATCATGAATTTGTGTGGCAAGGATGTTGGAATAATTGATCAAACTGGAGCCGTCTCGAGTACGTGCAGGCTGACACGTCAGCTGAAACATGTACAAGGACGAAGGGAGTTTCAAAGACAACATTCAATCCCTGGCCGTGATAAAGGGAGTTTTCAAAGACAACATTTCATCCCTGGCCGCGATATCTCCGACTGTGTAACCAATGATATAGTCACGTGTAAGGTTTTATAATATATGGAAATGTATTTTTCCCTACGCTGTTCCCTTGTTTGTCTTTTGTATCCGCCCATTTTTATAACCAATAAAAGGGACGTTCAGAGTCAGGTCTGGGTGCTCCCATCCCAAGAAAACTCCTGTGTGTGTATTCTCTGATTCGGCCAGTCTCATGGGAGGTCCGCCAGATGTTCCTGACAACTGGTGACCCCGACGTGATAGTTCCCAAGACTATATGTCCCTTGGACCTCCTGTATTCATCGCCTGGAAGAGGCCGTGCACACGATTTCATCCGCCGCAAGACGATAATCCCCTCGTGAGTATGGGTGGAGGGTTAACCAAGCAGCAGGCTGCGCACCTGCAAGAGCTTGGTGAACTAATCAAGGTTTCAATTATTATTTTGAAAAATAATGGAAAAAATTTACCCATTTTATCTAAGAAAGAATTGGTCAGTTTCTTAGAATACATTTGGAAAAACTGCCCTGCCTACCCAGAGAGAGGCTCCTTAAAAACGTCTACATGGCGAAAATTGGGTGCTCACTTCCATGAGATGCCAAGGGCCCCCAGGAAAATACTGTCTTCATGGCGGGTAGTTATGGAGTGCCTTATGATTCACGAAAAAGGCTTGGCAGAGGGATTGAAGCCCTCCGCCTTTCCACTCCCCTACAAAAAGGAAGCCTCGCTTGCTGAGGAAGCTACAGATAAAAATAAAGGGGCATATTCCGTTGATAGTCCCTGCCCCCCCTGCGCTCCTTTGCCCGATTCCACCAGGCCACCCGCCCATAATGCTATGGGTGCGGTTGCCCTGGCTATGGCTCAAGCTCACAGCCAGGGGCTCCTCGATGCCGAGGAGCTGACTCAACGTTCTGCTTTTCCTGTTTTGCTTGTGCCCAACCCTGCGGGGGCTGGGGTTCCAATGCCACTATATGAGCCCCTTCCCCTGAAAACGATTAGAGACCTAAAAGCAGCCGTCTCTATGTACGGTATTCGATCGCCTTATGTTAAGGGTCTTTTTAATTCCATGGCTACATCCTTTATCATGACTCCCCAGAATTGGAAGGACCTACTGAGAATGCTCCTCACGGGGCCTCAGTATGTTGTATGGGAGTCGGACTTTTCACGGGAGGCTCATAGTGCTGCCCGCATGGCAGGAAATCCCGCCATCACTGGGGACCATGTTGCTGACTCTGGTGCTTTTGCTTTGGTTACAGCCCAATTACAACTTCCCGTGGCTGTTTTTCCGCTTGTTAGTATTGCTGCCTTGCGTGCTTTGGATAAAACAGATGAAGCCTCTGGATTGCCTACCACCTCCTTCTCTAAGATTCACCAGGGTCCGAATCAAGCTTTTTCGGACTTCGTGGATGAATTGTAGAGGGCGGTGGAGAGACAAATTGACAATCCCGTCGCTAGATCTGAACTATTGTTAAAATTGTCTCTTGAGAATTCTAATGCTGACTGTCGCTGTATCTTACAACCTCTTGCTTCTAAACCGGGTGTTACTCTGGCGGAATATCTCAAAGCCTGCCGCATTGTGGGGACAAGCACCTTTGCAATGGACGCCTTGCTGCCGCCTTGCAGCAGGGCGGTCGCCCGGCTGGAAATTGCTTTAACTGCGGCAAACCGGGACATTTCAAATCTCAATGTAGAGCCCCGGGAGGGGGCGTGTCCCACAAAAACTCTAATTCAGGGGCTAAGCCAAAAACTGTTTGTCCTAAAACAGGACATGTAAAAAGGGGTACCACTGGGCAAATCAATGTCGCTCAAGCCAACAAACCGCCCAGTCGGGAAACTAGAAGCGGGGCCAACAGCCAGCCTGATCCAAAAGCCTGTAAGAACAAAGCCGCTGCCATTCCCCGCTTCATTTCCTCCTTTGCTGGAATTTGTTGCTGATGTTTCCCTAGATGCGTCGTTTCCTAACACACCTTACTTTATTTCAGCTACACCCTCTGTCGCCCTCTCCCCTCCCACATCTGCTTTACTCTTTCCTCATGATTCACTTCTTTCTTGCAGTGCTTCTTTTCCCCCAATGCTTTTGACATGCTTAGCGGATCAGCAGGTTGCGCTACCGAACAGTCACCTGCAGTCCGAGGCGTCGGTGGAACTCAGGTCGCCCAAATTAGCAAAGAGTGGCTGCCAGCAACATCGCCCCAGATCTCTACAACTGCTCATATCAAATGGGTAATACTACCCCCCTCCACATCAATTTGTGGGGTAGAGATTTGTTGCAACAATTTGGAGCAAAACTAAGTCTGGACTGAGCATGTCCCCTCCGCCACCACTCCGGATTTCTTTAAAATCGGAGAGCCCAGTATGGATTGACCAGTGGCCGCTCACCTTTGAGAAGGCCTCAGCCTTGTGAAACCTGGTTTTAGAACAATTAGAATTAAATCACATAGAACCCTTGCTAAGTCCTTATAACACCCCAGTTTTTGTGATAAAAAAGAAATCAGGTAAATGGCATTTTTACACGACCTTCGTGCGGTCAACGCCGTCATCCAGCCGATGGGGGCGCTGCAATGCGGTCTCCCCAACCCAAATTTAATTCCAAAAGATTTTGACCTGATGATCATTGACCTGAAGGATGCCGTTTTTTCCATTCCACTTCATCCGAGAGATATGCAACTGTTTGCCTTTACAGTGCCTGAAATAAACATGTCTCGGCCCACTTCTTGCTACCAATGGCGAGTGTTGCCTCAGGGCATGCTAAATAGCCCTACCATGTGTCAATTTTATGTGAATTCCATTTTGCAGCCATATCGTCTTCGGTTTCCCCCTTTTTTTAGTGTACCATTACATGGATGACATCCTTGTTGCAGCTCCAGGCCCTGAGGGAACAGTAAGAAGCACATTGCCTATTCTCACTACTATGTTAACAGAGGGGGGACTCCATATAGCCCCGGACAAAATACAACACAAGCAACCTTTTTTATATCTAGGCCATAAATTGCTATCCTCATACTCTGCTCCTGTTGTCCCTCACATTAAGTTATCACAGAAGACAACCTTGGTGCAGTTGCAGCAATATTTAGGAACAATAAATTGGGTTAGACCTTACCTTGGTATTTCTACCAAGCAGTTAGCACCTCTTTTTTCAGCACTTACACAAGGCAAACATCCATCTGATTTGATAAGTCTGAACAAAGCACAATTGGAAATTCTGACGCAAGTCGAGCTGGCATTGTGTAAACAATGGGTGGATCGTTGTATCCCGGACGAACCACTTGTTATTGTCCTGCTTAATACTATGGACATCCCAACTGCTATTTTAGCCCAAAATCCGGGACCACTCCTCATTTTGGAGTGGTTGCACCTTCCACATACTCCGCGTAATACCTTTAATCAAAAGCCTTTTCAATTTGCTTCTTTGATCACCAAGGCCCGCCTGAGGGCAAAAGCCTTGATGGGCATTGAACCATCAACTTTATATGTCCCATGCTCCCTTGCCACGTGGGATGTGATGTATATCAATTCTGAGCAGTTGCAGATAGCTCTCACGGAATGGCCAGGCCACATTTCCTGCCATCCGCCTGCTCATCCGAGAATTCAGCTTTTGAAGACTGTTCCAATTTTTTTGAATGATTTATTGCAGCCACTACCAATAAAAAATGCCATCACCCTTTTTGCTGATGGTGGAAAGCAATTTGGAGCTTGTGCCTGGTTCAGAAATGGCCAGTGGCACACAAAAATTACTCCACCGCAGAAGTCAGCGCAGAGACCCGAATTGGCTGCCACTATTCTGGCATTTAAACATTTTTCATCAGAATCCTTTAACTTAATTTTGGACAGTTTGTATGTGACACAAATTGTCTCTACTATTTTTCAGTCATACTTGTCACCATCTTTGGATTCTGAATTAACTTCCTTGATTTCTACACTTCAGGCACTTATTTTATTTTATTTTATTTATTCTTATAAAAATAAAATCATACAAACATAATTTCAAACATATTGCTGTCACAGTGCAAGAAATCATAACGTTTAAATAGCTAAACTTAACATTACCGTCCTAGTAATAGGCCTAATATTTAGCACCAACATTTACACTATATGCAGCCCATCTAGTCAGCGTACCTACGTCATCAATTCTTATTCGTCCTTTAATTTCTGATTAATATTATTTACCAGTATCTGATTTAAACATATATTATTGCTTCAATTGTTATTATTCGGTCGTTCCCGTACCCAATTGTACCACCTCTTCCACGAGTTATAGAATTCTGAGTCCTTTTTTCCTTTAATTAATTTTGTTAGTCTATCCGATTCTGCGCATTCATTAATTTTATTTATTACTGCCCTATCGATTGGTATTTGATCGCTCTTCCATTCCTGGGCAAATGCCAATCTTGCCGCAGTGGTTATGTGCAACACCAAAAACCATATCTCGATGTTGATGTCTGGGGGTTTGAGTCCTAACAGGAAGGTTTCAGGTTTCAAATCTAATTGATGTTGGGTGATTTCTATTAACCACCGCCTAATTTTTTTCCAGTATTTAATCGCCATTGGGCAGGTCCACCACTGATGGAAATAGGTCCCCTCTCTGTGACCACATTTCCAGCAATTAGGCATGATCCCAGGGAACATTCTGGCAAGTCTTGCCAGTGGTAGATGCCACCGATATATCATTTTATATGTATTTTCCTTATACGAGGCTGCCATAGTCAATTTCATATTTTTAAACCAAATTTCTTCCCAACTTTGAAAGTCCAATGTGGGTCCTATATTCCGTCCCCAAGCAATCATGCAGTCTTTGACCACTTCTTCCCCTACATCCAATAGCAATAGATGTCCGTAACACTTGGAAAGCATCCCTTTCTCTGTTCCAAAAAGAACCTTGTCCAGTTCTTGTTTATAGGGATATATACCTTCAGTCTTCTGATCTTTTTTATACCTTGAGAGTATCTGGGAATATGGCCACCAGTCGATATGGTACCCTTGCGAAGCTAATGACTCCCTGGTCTTCAAATTCCCCTGTGAGTCTAAGATCTCTTCATATGTCAAGATCTTCTCCCCTCTGTATCATGTTGGATAAACAAGGGCTTCCTGAGTAGAGATCCAGCATGGCACCTTCGAGTATAACTTCCTCCTCAACTTCTCCCAAGAGTAGCTCAAGGTCCTACGCACCAAGTGGTCATTAAAGTGTTTGGGTCGCTCTGAACCGGGCCAAATATAATAGTGCCAACCATACTGTAGGCCCCAGCCTTCAATAGTCAGGAGCCGTGTTCTTCTCAGGGTCATCCATTCTTTAATCCAAATTAATAAAGCCGCCTGATAATAAAGCTGCCAATTGGGGAGACCAAATCCCCCTCTAATTCTAGGTTCCTGCATCATTTTCAGTTTAATTCTAGGTGTTATTTTTTTTTTTTTTTGCCAAATAAATTTTGAGACGGCTCTATTCATTTCATTAAAGAATTTCTTTTCCAATCTTACAGGAGCCGATTGAAATAAAAATAGCCATTTGGGGAGAATACACATTTTAATAACTGCTATTCTCCCCATAAGGGAGAGTTGTAGGTTCTTCCATCTGCCGAAATCTTGGACCATCTGTTTGTAAAGGTGAACATAGTTGTCCTCCTTTATGGAGCTACATCTCCCTGTCAGCCATATTCCTAAATATTTGATTTTTTTTACGGGCTTCAGACTCACTAGATGTTCAAGTTGGTGCTTCTGTCTTGTGGTCATGTTTTTGACCAACATTTTGGTCTTATCTTCATTAAGAAGTAGACCTGCAACGCTCCCAAATTCCCTAATTAGTTCTAACAAATGCGGTCCTGGTTCCCTTGGTTCCTCTAGAATGAAGGCCAGATCATCAGCATAGGCTTGCACCTTAACCTCCTCCCGTCTAATCCTCATTCCCTTTATCTCACTTTTCCGTCTTACTTCTCTCAGTAGAGGTTCCAAAGTCAAGACAAATAAGAGCGGGGATAAGGGGCAACCCTGTCTTGTACCTCTATGAATCTCGATCTTCCCTGTTTGATCTCCCTCAATCAATACCCTTGCTGTTTGTTTTTGATATATGGCCTGAATTGCCCCAATAAATTTTGTGCCAAAATCCATATATTCCATCTGGGATATCATAAAGTCCCAGGAGACCCGATCAAATGCCTTTTGGGCGTCGACAAAAACTACGGCCATCTGTTTATCCGGGGAGGTCTCAAAATATTCCAGGGTATTCATAATCATCCTCAAATTATCCCGTAGGTGTCGATTGGGGAGGAAGCCATTCTGATCTGAGTGTATGAAGGTATTGAGAAAACAGGCAAGTCTTGCTGCTAACACTGCCGCAAAGATTTTATAATCAGAGTTTAGCAGCGAAATTGGCCTATAATTTCTAATAAGTGACAGGTCAGTCCCTTCCTTGGGAATAATGGAAATAAACGCTTCAGACCACGATGCTGGAGTCTGGGTATCCCTCATCACTCTGTTATACAATTCTGTCATATATTTACCCAGTACCCCAAACATCGCCTTATATAGTTCAACCGGGAGCCCATCTGTACCCGGGGTCTTCCCATTGGCTTGTTTCATCATGGCTGCTTCTACTTCCCCTTCCGTTATATCAGCGTTAAGAAGTTGCTTCACAGATTCAGGGACTTGTGGTAGGTCAGATTTATTCAAAAACTGTCTGATTCCTTGTATCTCTTCTGCCCCTTTCTCATACAGTTTGGTGAAAAATTCATGTGCCACTTTCTTTTTCCCTTCCTTAGTAGTATGGAAGTTTCCATCCAAATCCTTCAACCCCTCTATCCTACGTTGTTCGCCTTCCTTCCTTAAGCGGTATGAGAGCCATCTACCTGGCTTATTCTCAAAGTAATGTTGTTTAGACCATTTAAGAGTTAGAAGGCTAACTCTTCTTTATCTAGCAAGCTAATCTGATGTTGCCAGAACGACCTTTCCTCGACCAGATGTTCCTGCTCATTCCCTTCTTGCATTCTCTGCTCACCTCTACTCATTCTTAAATGGCCCCTCTAAACGAAATAGAATTCTGAACAAATTGACTAAGCTCAAATATGATATTATCTGTTTACAAGAGACTCATATAAAGAAGGATTATGCGCATCTACTGAGACATCGGAAATTGGGTAATATGTTCACTGCCTTAGCAGAACAAAAAAAGAGAGGTTTAGTGTTTTATGTGCAACACCATTTGAAAGCCCAACAAATTTTTGCTGATCAGGAAGGAAGGGTTCTAATGATAGAGATAGAGATTGGACAGAGGAAGTGCCTTCTGGTTGGTATATACGCCCCCAATGTCAATCAAAGGGCCTTTTATGAAGATCTGTATGGGAGACTAGGGGAGGTGGAATATGATCATATCTGCGTACTGGGGGATTTTAACGCGGTGGTGGACAAAACTCAGGATTATATCCGGGGGGGAAATCAAGGAGGTTTGAAAGAAATTTAAAAAAACCCTACCAAGGATATGTCATAAGGGAGGAATTTGGCCTACAAGATGTTTGGAGATTACACAACCCTGGGAAAAGGCAATACACCTATTTCTCCCCCAGACACCACTCCTGGACACGTTTAGACATGGTCTGGATGTCTCCAGAACTGAGGGGAATGGTGTCTGGAATAGAAATTGGTACTAATGAATGGGCGGATCATAGTCCTATAAGGCTGACATGGAAGATTCCTGGATACAGGCAAACTAGATGGAGAATGTGGGTGGGGGCTTTGCAGGATGAAGACTTTATGGGGTCTTTTAAAAAAGAGATGAGTTTTTTTATCCAAGAGAATAAAACCGAAGACACATCCATTTATAATACTTGGGACACTGCTAAGGCAGTTATGAGGGGCTTACTGATTAAATACAGTGCTAACTGTCGCAAAATTAAAAGAGCACAACGGAAAGAATTCCTGAATAATTTGAGTAGAGTACACTTCAGGCACTTATTGTTGCAAGGAAGGAACCTTATTTTGTTACGCACGTATGAAGTCATCAGCCTTTTCCTGATCCCCTCCAGGAAGGTAATGACATGGCCGATGCTGCGGCATCTGGTGCTTCACTTTTGACTCTTTCACCTGTTTCTCCTTGGGACAGTCATTCTTATTTCCATCAGAATAAAAAAATCACTTATAAAGCAATTTGGCATCACTCAGGCTGAGGCGACTGCAATCTTACAGCAGTGCCCAACCTGTAGCAAACAAGCACACTCACTTCCCATGGGAGTAAATCCTAGGGGCACAGAGTCTTGTCAAATTTGGCAGATGGACGTGACTCAGTATAATTCTTTTGCCCCTTGGAAATACATTCATGTTTCAATAGACACCTTTTCAGGCTTCATCATTGCTACCCCACAAAGGGGTGAAGCCGTGAAGCATGTCATTAACCATTGCATTCGGTCATTCGCAGCACTGGGACGCCCAAAAGAATTAAAAACGGATAATGGGCCTGCTTACACGAGCGCGGCTCTTGCTACCTTCTGCAACCAATGGTCCATTATGCACAAATTTGGCATCCCGTATAATTCACAAGGCCAAGCCATGGTGGAGCGTGCTAATCAGACCCTTAAACACTCCCCGGATAGGTACAATTTGGCTCAGGGAAAACTTCCCCCTAGCCTCCTGCTGCTGCAAAATAGGCTTAACCTTGCCCTTTATACGTTGAACTTTTTAAACCTCACTGGAACCCCACCCACCTCTGCAGCGACTCATCATTTTTCTGCTTCTCCATCTGCAGCTTTTCCCCGACCACAGGTGTACTATAGACACCTTCCTGATCCTGCCTGGCGAGGCCCGGCCGACCTGATTACCTGGGGAAGAGGCTATGCTGCTGTCCGCCACGACGACTACACTATTTGGGTGCCAGGAAGACACGTAAGACCATATCACTTGAAAACAAAAACAACGGACATTTCTCCACCTGGCACCGATATTTGACCTAAACATGACACGTGCATTTGTACTCTGGGTTTTTGTACTCCTTTCACACATTCTCATTAACATCAACAGTAAGTTCATTAAACCTGGACACAGTGATGGCGATACATTGTGGTTACAAAACAATTACATGAAGGACATTCAAAAGGTGGTCACAGTATTAAATGCCACAAATTGCTGGATTTGTATGCACACACCAGGACAATCTGGCAAAGGAGTACCTCTGCACTCAGTCCCTCTGAATGAGACAGGATGGAATGACTGGGACCAAAACAAACCTGAATATTTCTTCTCTATTCCTGGATTCAGTAACAAGACTTTATTCAAAACGCAGATCCAATTTCGTGGTGAGGCATTGATTTGCTTCTCCAGACCAAAAACCGCTGACAGCACATTCTTGGGAAACAACACGAATTGTAAAAAGGTGGTTCCTTTGCCTGAATATTGCATGAAATGTGCATTAGGAAGAAACACCACTGCAACACAATGCCAAAACTCGTCAACATTAGGTGGAGCAGACTATCCGTGTTGTATCAAAAAGATTATTACGAATGATTACTCTCAGGTTCAAACACAGGGAGGCCTCGTAGCATGCTTTTGGTTTTACATTATGAGGAAATGGGAAAATGACACTGAAAACTCGGCGCACCCCCTTTTACCTCTGCCCTACCACATTTGGTTATTGCGCAGCAACACGGCTTATCACCAGTGGCCAAAGTATTGGGCAGGTACTTGTACTTTGGGTTGGGTTATCCCCACAATTTATAAAATTGATACACTCCCTCAAATTCGATTGCGGAACAGAAGAGATAGTAACCCCTCTGACTCTGGGTTAACCTTGGGAGGGAACCTAGATACACAAAACTCACGAGCCATCCTACCAGCTATAGGGGTTGCCGTGACCTGCATATTTTGAACAACTGGACTGTTGCAATGTTTAATGAAACCATTAAATATCTTAAGTTAATTAATGAGGAACTGAATGAAGTTAGAGAAGTCGCTCTCCAGAACCGTTATGCCCTTGATATTCTCTTGGCAGCACAAGGAGGTGTCTGTGCTTTAATTCATTCTCACTGTTGTGTATATATCCACGATTATAAAATTAATATTTCCAGCACTGTACAACACATGGAAGGTATGATTCGGAATAACCCACTACAAACTGATGGCCCCGGAGCCATTGACGTATGGGGAGCTTTATGGTCCTGGTTACCTGATGGATCTTGGCTCCGTAAGTTGATTCCTACTATTGTAATCATTACTGTTTTGTTCATTTATTTTTGTTGTTGTATTCAATGTATCCCGTCCTTAATCGCTATGGCTAGGAGTTTTTTCCCAAAAAATCAGCAAATCAATGTTATCACTTCAGTTAATAATGGAGAACAAACCCAGCTGCTTTAACTTTTATTTAATTTATAAACCGCGCCCTCTCTCAGAAGGGACTCGGGGCGGTGTACAGTCATATTAAAACACAATATAAATACATAAATATAGATAAATATAGATTTATATTTATGTGCTGCAGAAACCACATTTCGTGCTCAGCAGTGACGAGGAATTGGAAGAGAAAAACTCTGAACACCGTAGCTATATGCACATGCCATTGGACGAAGAAGAAGACGTGCTTTAAAACACAAAAACAGAGGAGATGTTGGAATAATTGATCAAACTGGCGCCGTCTCGAGTGTGTGCAGGCTGACACGTCAGCTGAAACATGTACAAGGACAAAAGGGAGTTTCAAAGACAACATTCCATCCCTGGCCGCGATAAAGGGAGTTTTCAAAGAAAACATTTCATCCCTGGCCGCGATATCTCCGATTGTGTAACCAATGATATAGTCACGTGTAAGGTTTTATAATATATGGAAATGTCTTTTTCCCTACGCTGTTCCCTTGTTTGTCTTTTGTATCCACCCATTTTTATAACCAATAAAAGGGACGTTCAGAGTCAGATCTGGGCGCTCCCATCCCGAGAAAACTCCTGTGTGTGTATTCTCTGATTCGGCCAGTCTCATGGAAGGCCCGCCAGATGTTCCTGACACAAGGAGGCATCAGGAAGATGGTAAAAGTTTCCTTATGTTTCTAATCCTCCTTCCCTATAACCTGTCCTCCAAATTCATCTTCTAGGGAAGGAAGGATACTTGAGAAATAAACATTTTTTAGCCAACCTACAGGTAGTTTCCCAGACCAAATTAGATGCCTATTGGACCTTTTCACTTCCTAGTCCAAATCTGCCTTCTTTGAATCACAACCCTTACATTATTACATTATATTTGAAATATCTACAATTTAATGGGGGAAAATAAAGGCCATAATAATTATGCAGGCAAGCTGAAAACTTGTGAGATCACATGAGACCACTGAAATCTCATGAGAGTTGGCAAACTCAAAAGTTATCAGCCTTTTTAACAATAACACATTTTTTAAAAATTTCATTTTCATTTTAGAAGCTGCAATTGACATTTTTGGATGGATAAATGCCTAGATGTCATCCGAAAAGTTCCATAGTTGCCCATCCCTGGTAAATGCCTCAAGAGACTCGATTGAAATATAGAGAAGATTCGTTGCTTCTTTGTTCATAATTACACGGTGAAATGTTTGACCCCTGCAATGATTTTACAGGTGTACAAAATGTACATTTGCGGAGTTTTTGAGGTTTAATTTGATAGGAAGTATCCTGAACATAATCCAGCACAGTTGAAATGATGACACTCTTTACTTCCTTTCTTTGATGAATCTGCATACAGATGGGAAGTTGACCAACTAGCCTTGTGATGCAGCCGGAACAATCTTGAACTAAATGCACTCAAAATTATAGAAATGATAATAGTTTTTAGGAGAAGCCCTCGTATTCTACCACCTCTTATAATACTAGACAGCATGCCATGTTTTCCCAAAAATAAGACCCGGTCATATTTTCTTTTCACCTTCGAAATAAGTGCTAGGCTTTATTTTCAGGGGATGTCTTAATTATTCCCCCATGTACAGGTATGAGGCGGGGGCGATCTTCCCCACGTGCCTACGAGGTGACTATAGCCCTTTAAGGAATCTTCTCTACATCCCAATTGACTCTCTTGAGGCATATACTATGGATGGGCAACTCTGGCAGCTTTAGGAACTGCAGACTTCAACTCCAAGAATACCTGAATCAGCCCTGCAGGCTCAGGAGTTGAAGTCCACAGGTTGCAAAGGGAGCATAGTTGCCCACCCCCTAAATATACCTTCCATAAAAGTATGAATGGCTTTGATTTTGAAATTGCATGTTTACACAACTGTAAACCCTTCAAGGAAACAGCTAATGAATGTGTTTCCAGCTTGTCCTGTTGGAGATGCGATGACAGAAAACAAAAAATGGCAATTTGCATGGAATCTGTGTTTTTCATCAGCATAAGCGCTCTAACAATATGGAATATTTTGGTTACATGTACACTTCTTCTGTTTTGGGATCACAGTGATTATGCAACCACTATTAGAGATAGTTCTCAACTTACAACTGGTCATTTAGTGACCATTCAAAGTTACAACAAATTTGAAAAAAAAAAGTGACTCATGACCAGTCCTCACACGTAGCAGCCTCCTCGTGATCATGTGATTGCTTCTCCTGAAACTTCTGTTGCCAACAATTCTCAGTAGTTCCTTCCTGTTGTTCTTGTTTTACTGAGATTTGGTAATCACGTTCTCGTAAGATGGTGGTGGTGGAGGAGGATTTGGTTCACCTGCAACTTCTCCGCCTCCAGTGACTTGGTAAGGCACAAAAAGCATTGTTGGCTGTAACAGAAAAGAATAGTCAATACAAAAAAATATTCAGGGACACATCTGTTACTATAGGTAGGAGGAGTAGATTCTCCAGTTGTGTGTTTTTAACTGTGATGCTAACAGTCTCACCAACTGGCTGAAATCCTTGATAGTTCAAAGTCCCACTAGAGAATTCTTTAAAACTAAAAATTAACAGGCAAAGGGTTTAGAGGCTGAGCATTTAGATGGTCAGAGATAGAGACGGAGGGGGAGCCTGGGCCATCCATCGGCCCTCAGATGGAAAGTCAACAGCCCACAGGTCTTGAGGTAGTTGATGAGGAAGAGAACAGCTGGGTTCAGTACCTAACACGTAGATGCGCAGAAGGCAGAGGAGGGCAGTGGAAATCTATGAGTAGTCTTAAGCCCCACCCTAGCTCTGGTGATAAAAGGCAGGGGGCAGAGACAAACAGGTGCAGCAGACAACTATTTATCTCCCTGTCGGTCAGCCACTGATAATCTGAACTTCTGAATCCTGTCTGGAACTTATCAGAATTCTTTATTGGAATCTGCAGCGCTGGGGGGCGGGCTCGCATTCAGTGCGTCTGTGTGTGTGTGTGTGAGCTGCTGGAAAAGAGCAAGCGAACCTTGTAGGACTTCCTTTACGACTGTGGGGAAAGGGAGAGAGAGAGGCTCCCAATGTGTTGGGACCATTTTAGGGGGAAAGGGAACGAGCATCACTTTCCATAGGCACATTGAGACATTGTTAGCCTGCTGTGAGAGAGACAGAGACTCTTTGCCGGGGCTAATGGTGCTCCAAATAAAGGGAACATTTAGTTAAACAGTCAGGTTAGGTAGAGTGCAGATATAAAGAAGAAAAACAGACAATCCTCTTTACATTCTTTAATAATGAGACCTGCTAAAGCTATTATCGAAGCAGCAAATATTTACCTGGTCATCCGTACAGCAAGCTGCCTGGCACCCGAAGTGAGCCAGGGAAACAGCGATGCAAAATTCCAGCAGGCTGAACAAGAGGAGCAAAGAGGAGAGGCCAAGACCGACACTCTGTAGACTCTCTACAGCATACTGTAGACATGGGGAGTGATAGTTTTAATTTGCTGAGAAATTAATGTAATGGTACGTATTTTATTTTATTGAATGAGCTACACCATTAAAAGGGACTCCCAGCTGCTCCCTTGGGAAACACTGGGAGGAATAATTGCATTAGGAAAAACAGAGACACTTTACAGGTAACCTGGACTTACAACCACAATTGGGACCAGAATTTCGACTTACCTTTTCAGCCACTGTGGTTAAGCAAATCTCTGCAGTTAAGAGAATCATGCAGTTGTTAAGTGAATCTTCCCCCACCCCTGCTGTCTTTGCTGATGAGAAGCTGGCTTGGAAAGTCGCAAAGGGGATGCTGCAACTGTCCTAAATAAATTGCTAGCAGCCAAGCCCCCAAATTTTAATCAGGTGACTGTGGGGACACTGCAATGGTTATAAATGCAAGGAGCAGTCATAATTTTTTTTGAGTGCCATTGATACTAAATATACAATTGTAAATTGAATAATTGTAAGTAATTGTAAAGACTATCCCTAAAGCCCGTGTATTCTGAGAAAACTGCATCAGGGAACATTAGCATCTCTACCTTTTGCAATATTCTAAAGGGAAGTATTCTGCCCCTCTCACTGTTGAAATAAATAGATGTAATTTGCTTGCCCTCCATTTCCCAACAGGAAATTTAGAGGATCTGTTTTCCTGCTGACTGGAGAGATGTAATGGAGGAGAGTGTCTAGGGAGATTCTTAGTCATCCAGGTCATGGTTGCTCTAAAGATGCTTTTTCAAGAGGCAACTGGACTTCCTTGTTTTCCTGGGGAGACATTTCGCTTCTCATCCAAGATGTTTCTTCGGGTCTGACTGGATGGTAGGGAATGGAAGGATTTATAGTCCTTGCAGACAGCTGGTCATTTCCATTCTTTTAAAGAGTTGTTGAGGCCACCATCTAGTCAAAGCTGAAGAAGCTTCTTGGATGAGAAGCTAACCGTTTCCACAGGAAAACAAGAAAGTCCAGATGCCTCTTGAAAAAGCACCTTTGGGATGAAGGAGGAGAGGTGGGGGGGGGAATAGGAAACCTCAAGAAAAAAAGTGCTGATGGGAGAAGGAGGAAGAGAAATGGTTAAGACAGGACTGGCTAATCCAAAGAGGAAAAGCGATAGAACTCCCCACTATCATAACATATCCACTCTTGGTCACCTGACTTTATCTCCAAGATTATGGGTGAAGGGAAATAACTTTTACATACCTTGTTGTTGGATGAGCTTAGAATAAGAGGAGAGGAAAAGACTAGATTTAGACCAACACAGCTAATGGTGACTTACATCAGGTGTAAATCTTACTCATGGTTTGGGGCAGTGACGTGTGGTGAGGTTTATGGCTGGTGACGTCATCAGGAAGGCGGGGAATGGGACCACGTGTGCTGGAGGCCGAGGCAGTCCGGGCAGACGAAGGAGTGAGCGAGCGGGTGAGCGAGAGATGGAGGATCAGGCAGCCTGATCCTCGTTCGCTCGCCTGCCGGACTGCCTCGGCGCCACTCTGGCTACCTCCGTCCATCCCGGGAGCTGCGGCGACATCATCAAGACGAAGTCCAGCAGAGGCAGAAATGTTGTGGGCGCTCCCGGACTTCGTCTTGATGACGAAGCCACGAAAGCGACTGGGGAACGGCGAGAAGCTTCCTGTCTCTACTGGACTTCGTGTGCTCCTCGCGACTGCAATATATGTCCAGAAGCGGCTTTTGTGGCTAATGGGGTTTGGGCTTCCAGCCCAACAGCCCCTGCCACTTCTGGACGTCTAGTGCAGTCGCGAGAAGCGCGCAAAGTACAGCGGAGGCAGGTTATTGGCACTTCCGAGAACCCTCCTGCCTCCGCCGGTTGCCCAGCTGGCACTGCCCCGCGCGCGCACCTCCTCCTCCTCCCCCCCTCTTCCTCTTCACTCCCCAAAAGCTCTTCTCCTTACCGGAGCTTAGCGGGGACCGTGTAAAAGGGATGGGAAGAAATATATATTATAATTTATTATTATATATTATTTCATGATGAGAGGTGAGGCTCTGCCTCCCCTGCCTCCCCTGACCGCACGTCCCTGGTTTGGGGATATGGTAAAGTTAATCTCATGGGAAAATTGGCATCAACAGAGTATGGTTAAGGGCAGCAATGTGATTTAGATTCAGCCAGTATAAGATATATTGTTTCCCCTCCTCAATAAGGATGCATCTAGATCTATTTTCTTTACCCAACTTCTTTCCAATCATCTCTCAGGCTGGAAAGGAGAAAAGCCCTGGATGTGATACTATGACGTATGATTTAACTCTTAGAAGAAACAAAGGACTTTACAAAATACTAAAAATTCAAGCCATTGATCCCAGGTATTGGTGTGGTTCTAAACTATCCACGCTTCAGAGCTTACCTAAATTTCAGTTTTCTAAAACTGAGTGGCAAATGCAAAGAAGGGGTGAGAATGTGAAGGTGGCAAGAAAACCTAGTACAAGATTTCAACATGTGCAGCTGTATTCTATTCTATATAGAATTCTAAAGCACTCTTTGATTTTTCGCTACCTAAGCCCTACTGTAAAACAACCAATTTTTTACACTGTACAGAGACATAGTCAAACAATGTATCTAAAACACATTTAGATTTTTTAAAAATATCTATCCCCCTCTCCATCAAATAAACAAACTGGAGAAGAAAGAAGAAATCTACAAACCCCCTACTCACTTTGCACCTCAACGACCAGAAGATTGATCCCCCTTATTTAACAAATATATTTAAAAAGCATTCAAATGAAATAGCGCTCATGTTTTTGTGTCTTAGACTTACTGAAGAAAAGATTTTCAAACAAAACTCAAAGGGTTTGGGATATCCTTCCTGCATATATAATCTTCAGAATTCTGCACAAGAAGCCAAAATTTAAGACAAGACTGTTTTACTTACAATTGAATTGTAATAGTCAGATTCACTCTCATATCTACTAAAATTCCTACTGAGGCTCAGCTCGCATAGGTACAGGATGATACCAATTAATGCCATTATAGCACTTGTGATGTTCAGTCCTGCACTAGATTTCACCTGAAACAGCAATACACCAGAAAGAGAGAAAATACAGTTACAGTGTTACAGCATACGTTTATGCAAAGCATAAAAACAATTAGCCCCAATTAGGGTAAAAGCACTGAGAAAGAAATTCTACGTGTGTGCTTAATAACATATAACCAGCCAGTGGTGAAACCAGAAAACATTCAATAAGATCATTGGAATCAAACAGCAGCAATAACAGGGTTTTCCACAGTGGAAAGGTAAATGCCACAATTCATTTGAGGGCTTTTCTAACACTATCAAATTCCTTCTTTGTTTCAAGATGTCAGCCACGATCGAAGGTCAGGTGGGTAACAGTGACAGGAAAACTGGTAAGATTATTCAACCTTAACATTTTGGTTAAAGAAACCCACACTGTTTATTCTAGGGCAGCGATGGCGAACCTTTTTTGGCTCGCGTGTCATAAGCGGGGGGAGCGCAGGGAGGTTGTGCGCGGGTGTGCCGCACCCATAATGCAATGCGCAAACCCTCCCCCCAGCGTGCATTCACACATGGCAGGCGCAAGCCCACATTCTTTGCATGCTTTTTTCACCCTCCCCAGGCTCCAGAGGCTTTATAGGAGCCTGGGAGGGCGAAAACAGCTCCCTCCGCCCTCCCCGGAGGCTTCAGGAACTTCCCTGAAGCCTCCAGAACGCAAAAAAACAGCCCTGTGGGCAAACCGGAAGTTCGGGAACAGACTTCTGGTTTGCTCATAGGGCCAGTTTTAGCCCTCCGGAGCCTTCAGGGGCCTTCCGGAGGCTTCCCTGAAGGCTCTGGAGGTTGAAAAATGAAGATGGGTGTTTTTCTTCTCTTAAATTCACAGAGTGTTCCTTTACA
>NC_138548.1:120920935-121010508 GCF_964273705.1 Natrix helvetica | reverse complement strand
GAGGAGGAGGAAAAGGAGGAGAAGAAGGAGTTGGCTTGTTGGAGTGGTTCAAGACTAGAGAACTCAAGAAGACACCTCTTTGCACAGGACTGGCACCATTACTACTAGCAACTAAGGAAGCTTTGGTAGAACAAGCACCCACATCATGGTAATTGACTCTTCCATGTTTCCCTCATTTTTAATAGAGTGCTGAGTGATTATGAAGAAACAGCATAAAAGAAATTCAAATGCTATACAGCTTTCTCACCAAAACACGATTTGGACGGTTCGCAGCTGCTACACATACTGATCCAGAAGAAATGAACTATGGAAAAAGAATCAGAAAAATATTTTAGTCCACTTGAAATATCAATGGAAGAAAATCTGGCACCCATGAGAAGCCAGGAAGACTCCCATGCAAACAGGACTTTTATATGTATGCCTTAATCCTCAATACCAATGTGCAAGGCTAAATAGGATTTTGCATATACTTACAAATATCCCTCCCCAAAAGGGATAACCTCCAAATCCAGACAAGGGAAGATAGTAAGGAGGAAAGAGACAAAGGGAGACAGCCCCAAAGCCAATGTGGATCAGCCCAATCAATATTTGGACAGCCTGTGGAAAGAAAACACACAAAGTAAGACAACTTTGTTCTCTGAATCTGAGAAAAACATTCTTATTTGTTAGCACCCCAGGAAAGGCATCACTTTATATCCATCTTAGGAAAGTCCTTCAAAGGTGTTGGGGATTCTCAGCTTGCAGTGCAGGTGTTGACCCAAGGCCTGGTTTCCTATGGTGAAAAATCCAAATGGGGAGAAGGGACAGATTGGGACACCGTTGTCACTATGTACTGGACATTTACTCCAGATTATGATCTAGTAGTTTGATCTTCAGTGGGACTGCTTTTGCCAGGAAGAAGGTCTCTATGACTATCAAGATGGGCCTTTGAGAGAAAAATATCACCTCTCACTACAGACTCCTCTGCAGGAAGAAGTTGATCACGGTCATAAGTCTAAAGTGACTTCAACCGACTTGGGCTTCAGCCAATCCTTGACCAGTTTCTTCTGGAGAAATCACTTCTCAGAGGGAAGGAAGAAAAAGAGATCTGGCTGAAACCTTGGCTGAGCTCCACTTTCTCAGTTAAAGAGCAAAACAAAAGAAATTCATATCGGAGTTGGAATGTTTTGCAGAAACACGAATGAAACCACCAGGAAGAACAGAGGTTTCTGGAGTATATTCCAGAACCAGACAACAGCCAAGCCAAGTTCCAGAACTTCAACATGGGGCTCTCAGGTCTCTACATACATAGCTCTAAAACCTTAATGGATTCAAACAGAAACATAGCAACACATGCCTAACCCAAGCACTTTGGGCTCAGCCTTGAGGAATCTCTCCAAAGGACTCTTTTGTGGGACTTGTTGAGGAGCACTGGTGGGAATTCCAAGTTGCTGAGCTCCATACTGGGGATATGGAGTTGCTCCAGATGCCTGAAGAGGAACACTGGACAATCCAGGAGCCGTTTGGATTATGTTTGCTCCATTAGAGGGGATGACAATTATGGTTCCACTGGCCATTCTTGCTGGAAGTGTTGCCACCACTAAGTTACCTGAAAACAAAGAAGTGAGGAAAAGTTAATGTCTTAACATCAAGGAGGAAAATTCTGGCCCTTCTCCTTAATGTCACTTTATGAGATAATATTTGCCTGCAGTAAAACTGAAGAATATTTCCAGAAGGCTTCGGGGAGCAGGATAGTAAAAAAATACAACTTTCTCAGGGATAGAAATCCTTCCTTTCCCCACCTTTCAGCCAGAACCAGAGGTTTCTTGCTTGGGAAGCAAAATGTTTTCAAGGAAACCCCCCCAAAAACTGTAGTTGCCTTTTGAAAAACACCTTTGGAACAACCTTGACCTATATACAGGTGAAACTCGAAAAAATAGAATATCGTGCAAAAGTTCATTTATTTCAGTAATGCAACTTAAAAGGTGAAACTAACATGTGAGATAGACTCATTACATTCAAAGCAAGATAGTTCAAGCCATGATTTGTCATAATTGACATGATTATGGCTTATAGCTCATGAAAACCCCAAATCCACAATCTCAGAAAATTAGAATATTGTGAAAGGGCCCCACAAGTGGAATAGCCTAGGGCCTCTTTTCATCTAAATCAGGCCCTGCATCCGCCCTCCTCTTTAAACGGTGAACTTCAAATATTGAATGTCTGTAGGTTTACGTGGCTCCTTTGCGCCTATTACGCACTTCCATCAGGGCAAGATTGATGGCAAACTCTTCCTTGTCCGCTAATTCCAGCCTGAAATCTTCCCGTCTACAAGATAGCTGCGGAGGGAGACCCGGCCGGCATGGGATGGTCCACATATTAATTCCATACTATATATTTTTTAAAATTAATCAGAAACTACTCACGACAACCTCTCAAGACGAAGTACACAGAAGCACCAGGAAAAACGAAAGTAACATAACAGCAACAAGTGGAGGACGGAGTTCCGCTGTCTACTAAAAGGTGGGATGTACTAATACCTTAAGAAATAAAAACAAGAAGACGCACATTGCGATCACAGCCTCCCCATCCTCACCACCGCTCTTTAAGTAGCCCTCGTCCAGCGAAGGATCCCCTACCCCCTCCTTTCCCTCCACCGGCGCTCTCTGTAGCTTTCGGGTTGCTCTTTTTAGCGCTTGAACAGGGAAAGCGGCAGCGGCGTGAAGGCGAGGCTGGAGGGACTCGATCCCAGCCTCCGATTGCGCTCCTTGCGAAACTCTCTCTTGGAAACCTCAGAGGGCGCTGAAACATCGGGGCCGCATCCCTTAGCCGATAAATAGATGCCAAAGGCAAATCCTCTCCGTACATTGACAAAGTTAGAGTGGGTAAATCTCTTATGTTTCCTTTTGCACTTGTTTAAACTGAACATTTGCTTTTTGTTTGACTCTTCCCTACCATAAATTCCCGCTCTATTGGAGGGTACCCCATTCCTTCAGTATGTATGTTACAAGAGAGAGTCCTTTGGAGTCCTGATCCTCCTATTGCTATTTTGTATTGGCTGTTCTGCGAACGTCTATGGGGCTGTGGAGAGCTGGTCGCTTCAATGCTTTAATAATAGTGTTTTGGAAGGGGAGATGACGTCTCACCCCCTCCCCCTCCGGATGAGCCACGCTATTCCCAGATTTCATCTTTTTAAAAAGCTGTTTGCCGTTATCTCTTCTAGTTGCCAATTTCCCTATATTAGATATTGGCTTTTCATGTCCTTAGTTCAATTCTTAGCAATTCATTTCAAGGGAAAATTAGACAAGTGTTTCAAACAATGGGATGATAACCAGCTGTGAGTGAGGCAGGTCCAGTTACCTAACACAATATAATTTTGTATTTCAGAAGAGGCAAGGGGAAACCCAAAATATTTTGGATGAAATAAAAATATGAGTTAAAGAATTCACTGGGGAGCAACTACACCAATTTGGAGAAGGAGCTACTGGCCATTAAGTTTGAGTCCTCGAGACATCATTTGGCTTGACATCAAATTGTAGTCTGTGTGGACCACAAAAATTTGGAGTTCCTGCAGACCACCAGGAAATGGATTCTCTTTTCTTGATTGGCCCCTTTTCTTTGTCAGATTCAATTTCCGAGTCACCTACTTTCCAAGTGGTCACAACCAAAGGGCAGATGTGCTCTTGTGGAAACCGGAGTACTCCCACACCGAAGACCAGTTCCCGTCCCAGATGGTTCTGCCCATAGAGTCCTTCTCTGCAGTTCAAGAGCCAGTGGACTTATGGGCTCAGGTATGGGTAGTGCAGCAGGACAATGCTTGGGTGGGGCAAGAAAGAGGTGGCCCCTGCCTCTCCATGGATGTTCACTGAACAACTCTTGCAGTACCGAGACAGGCTATTGTTCCTGCTCTGACTCCAAACACCCTCCAGAGTCTTCCTCATCCTCCAGAGCAGTCCCATAATGGTCTGAGCTGTCAGAGTCCACCAACAGCTCAGCCGGCCGCTGCTGGGCCACAACACATGGGTACTTTCAAAGACATTGCACAAGAAATGTTTTACTGTTTATTTGGGAGAAAGTTAGAGACCAACATTACTTAAAGATACCAGTCTGGCTTTCAACGATGGAAGCGTTAATACATCCAAATATTATGAATAGGGGAAACATTGTGAGATATAAAGATATACTAACTGAAAAGGGGGAGCTTAAAACTAAACAAGATCTAGAAAAACAAGGGATCAATATGGATTGGTGTACACAATTGCAAATACAATCTAGGTATGAAAAAGATGCCAAATTATATGCTTTTTATGCGGAATTGACAGAATTAGACAAGATATTAACAGGAACAGAAGAGAGGATGATAGAAAAACTATTAAATTAGAAAAAGAACAAGTGAAAGAAAGAGTGATAGCTTGGGCTAAAAACTTTGGTGATACGATAGAACTAGCTAAATGGCAGCAACTATGGGACAGAAATTATAAATTAACAATGTCAACTGCATATAAAGAAAATTTGTATAAGGTGTTTTATAGATGGCATTGGCCACTGGCAAGACTGGCAAAGATGTTCAAAGATGAATCAGCTAAATGTTGGAAATGCCACCAGGCAGTGGGCTTGTATTATCACACGTGGTGGACTTGGGCAGAAGCAAAAAAATATTGGACTAAAATACATACATGGCTGTAAAAAATGATACAACAACATATTGACTTAAAACCTGAAATATTTTTGCTGGGGATTTTACCAGAAAATTATAGTAAAGAAAATGTGTATTTGATTATTGATGCTATAACAGAAGCTAGGATTGCATTTGCACAAATTTGGAAAAGTGAAGAGATCCCTAAAGAGGAGAATGTGATTAAGAAAATATTAAAATGTGCAGAAATGAATAGATTGACACTGGCTATCAAAGAGAAAAAACAAACCGATTATTATACAATTTGGGAATCTTTTTACCGGTGGTTAGAGAATAGACATAAGAATTAATAGTAAAAGAAGTTATGTAAAGTATAGAAAATGTATTAATATTCAATATAACTAACAGAGTTAAATAAATTACAATGGGATTGTTATAATATTAGATACTTAAGGTATTGGAAATTAAGCTAAAATGAGATTAAATTATGAATAAGATTGTATATTTGAATGTTGGCACAAAATATGTGTACCCAGATCACACTGGTTAGTGGAAAATGGATTGTTTATATAAAATAAAATCAAAAAATTATATATAAAAAAAGAAAGTCGTAGACCGGTCTTGGCGAGCGCCGCCAGCATTGACTGTGGGGGATCAGGCATGGTTGTCCACCAAGCACCTTCCGTCAGACCGGCCGGTCAAGAAATTAGACCACCGGTACCTTGGCCCGTTCCCCGTTGAAGTGGTCATCAACCTGGTCGCCTACCGCCTGACCTTGCCACGCTTGATGCGTGTCCATCCGGTCTTTCATTGAACCCTCCTTGTTCCCGAATGGCTTGCCCGTCTACTCCGCCAACCAGACTGTCCCCAACCAGCACCACGTGATGGAGATAGGCTGCCCAAATACAAGGTCGCCAGCATTTGGGTCCACGCAAAGTTCTGGAGAGAGTTCTTGAGGTCTATAGGGTCTGCCCAGGGGCTTAGCTTGGCTTTTCATCCATATAAATGGGGCAGCTGAATGACCGAATGCCATGGTAGAGCAGTACTTAAGATGCTATGTGGACTACCAGCAATCCAGTTGGTCAGACTTGCTGCCCTTCACGGAGGTGGCCTACAACAAAACGGTGCACAGTAGCACTGGACTGACCCCTTTCCAGGTCCCCAGCAGTATGGAGTTTGTCCCCATGCCCGAACTGCCCAGAGAGCCACCTTCGTCTATGTCCCTGGCCGAATGGATGGAATCGCTAAAGCCGGGATGGGAAAATACGAAGCGAGCTCTAGTAGAAGCAGCAAAGTCATAAAAAAAACAAGCTGACAAGCGCCACTCTCCCCAGCCTCCCTTCTGAGTTGGAGACAGCGTATACCTGTCAACAAAGTATCTCAAGCTAAGATTGCGGTGTAAAAAGCTTGGACCTAAGTTCTTAGGGCCATTCCCAATAGTGAAAGTAATTAACCCAGTAAAGGCTCAGCTTAGACTCCCACGCCTGCTAGAGAAAGTCCACCCGGTCTTCCACAGGATCTTGTTGAAGCCAGCAGTCGGTTCCCAGCTGAGCCCCAAAGCCCGTTGTGGTGCAGGGGGAGACTCACTACGAGGTTAAAAAATACTGGACTTACACCATGGATGGTTTCAATAGCTGATCCATTGGAAAGGGTACCCTTTGTCCAAGGCTACCTGGGTTAAGAGCTGGGATGTAAAAGCTGACAGACTAATAAAATGGGGTACACGAGAAGTACCCAAGCCAAAGGGACCTCCAGGGGGGGGGAGGTGGTTGAATTACTAACCCCCTTCAATTCTCTTGTTCTAGGATGCCCTCTTCAGCTGGGGGGGGGGAGGCTGTCAGCCCTGGAGCCATTTTTCTTGGCATCTTCAGGGCCGCCACAGCGAAGGCTGAGCGGGTTGTGGGAACAGCGCGGGGGGGGGGTAGAGTTAGCAAAGAGTTTGTAACCAAAATAAAATTCTTTCCTTTGAGAACCAAAGGATGTTCTCACCAGGTGTGAGGAGGCAGGACGTGAGTCTGGATGAACTTTGGGTTGTGACCTGATTGGGCCATGTGATGGTCTGGATGGGCAGGAGGAGGAAAAATGCATTTTTAACTAGGAGGAAACCCGGGGAGCTTTAGAGTCGGGTTTCCCTAGATGTGCCAATATGACATGCCTAATAAAACTGTACTTTGAGGAATATACCTGCCTCGGAGTTTTGATTCTGTCGGGGGTGTTACTTGGAACCCTGACACTTAGCTTGGCTGCCTGTTTAGTAGCTCCAGCAGCTACAACACAAATGTTCATTCTCTGCCGTATTTGAGATTCCTAGTTGCAATGGACAGCAAAGCTAGGATTGACTCCAGCCAATTCTCTCCACTGCAGTGCTTTCTGGATGCGGCTTACAGCTCTGAGCCTGAAGGGCAGGAGGCGAGGGCTGCCTTGAGTCTTCAAGTTTAAGTGACAGGAGATGTGTTACTTGTGGAGAGACTGCAGGATTGCCCTTCCTCCCCAATGGCCAGCTAGTCTTCAGCGCGCAGCTCGTCAGTCTCCGGATGTCAGATTCCCACCACCCAGCACCACTTGCTTCCTTGAGAGAGATAGAGGGAGGGAGGGAGGGGGGGAGGAAAACTCAGGGGTCGCAGTAAAAACTGTAGTTCAGTAATAAGGATGTGATGGCCCTCCAGAGGCTACTGCACTACACTCCCATCATTCCTGACTATTACTTGTGCTGTTAAAAAAATCCAGTGCCATCAGGGAGAAGTCAAGTTGTGAAAGAGTGATTGAAATTCCTCACATTGAAACTAAGTGATGATAGGTCATAACAGAGGTGTGCATTCTCCCTGATGGAAATTTCGGATAAATGCATTCCTCTGCTCTCCTCTTGTTAATTCAGCGAGGTATCCGAGGGCACTGCCAGGATTGAGGGGGATCCTGCAGAAGATGCCCCAGGAGCCAGTCTCATCTCTGTACCCATCAAGCATTCCATGTCCTGGTTTCTCTTCCCCACCCCCATTTGTTCTTCTAGCACACTTTCCTTTGATATAATAGGTAAAAGTCTTTGAACGTACCTGAAAGCTAAACTTTAGTTGTACTTAAAATCTTAATTTCTCCAGAGGGGCTCTGTTGTGGCCCAGCAGCGGCCGGTTGAGCTGTTGGTGGACTCTGACAGCTCAGACCATTGTGGGACTGCTCTGGAGGATGAGGAAGACTCTGGAGGGTGTTTGGAGTCAGAGCAGGAACTAGAGAGGCCTGTTGGCCACCAGGTGGCATCTGAGTCAGGGAGCAGTTGAAGAGGAACAGAGGGAGGTGTAGAGCTGAGAGGAGAAAGGAACAGCTGTGGAGAAGACTTCTTAGAAGGAAGTAAGGACAGTTGGCTAAGGGTGTGGCCCCTCCCAAAGAGTTTATAGGTGGAGCGACGGGAGGGGAATCTTTGCAGGAAACAAGAGTCCATTTTACTATCTGTTGAGAAAGCATTCCGTAAGTCTAATCTTGGTTTCTTGAAGATAACATTCTAGGCTCCTAGCCAAGGGGTGGTTTTATATCTGTAATTAGTCATGGCAGACAGCCAAGCCTGTGTCCGCATATTTATTAGAATCACAGGACAGAACAGGCTTAAAGAGTGGAAAGGAGGGGGGGGAGAGAAAGATAGAGGGAAGGAAAGAGAGGGGGGGAGGGAGAGAGGAACAGAGAAAGAGAGTGAGATGTTGATTATAAGCTCCTTGGGGCTGAGAAAAATTGCTGTAAAACTGAGTTTCCTGAAGAGTACCATTAGACTCATAAACAACTTAAAAATGATCTAGTAAAAAGTAAAGTCAACCAGAGGAGAAACATGGAAACAAAAGCAAATAAAACACCCCAGGAGCAAAACAAATTAAAGTTTAATTTATGTGTATTGTTTAATGGACTGCTAAATTGGCAAAATGGACTGCTAAACGAGCCACCTAGCAGGAACCCAAAATGGACTGCTCACATGACCACCTAGCCACACCCACCCAGTCACATGATGGCCTAGCCACAACTCTCAGTATAAATGCGTTTCTATTAAGCCTCTGAGCCTATCTCAATATAGTTTTAGTAGGTGCTCTTTATGTTGCTCTCTATGGAGTCTACAGAGTTAAACTCATCAAGCAAGATATTTGAACTTTGTATTTGGCAAATTTCTCTCTTACTCAGAAGATTAAGCCTGCACTATTATACTATGGAGGGACAGACTATCCAAATATTTGGCACCATGATTTATCTGCGATACAAGCCTCATATCGTAGAAATCATGTTTTCCGGAAAATAAGCCCTAATGCTTATTTTGGAGCCCCACAAATATACGACCGGGTCTTATTTTTGGGGAAACACAGTAGGTAATAGGAAAGATGAGCAGGATAATAGTAATACAGCCCTACTAAGTAGTTTGACAGAGTGGTGGGAAATAGTTGTTTAGCAGAGTGATGGCATGGGAGAAAATCCTTGTGTCTAGTTGTTTTGGTGTGCAATGCCCTATGGCGTCACCTTGAGGGCGGAAGTTGAAAGAGTTTATGTCCAGCATATGAGAAGTCTGTAGATATTTTCAGTCCTATTTCTAGTCCATGCAGTATACAGGTCTTTAATGGAAGGCAGGCTTGCAACAATTGTTTTTTCTGCAGTTCTAATTATCCGTAGAAGTCTGTGTCTATCTTGTTTGGTTGCAGTGTCAATCCAGACAGTTATAGAGATGCAAATGACAGACAAATGACAGACTCTGCTTCATTTGTAGAACTGTATCAGCAGCTCATTGGGCAGTCAATCCAAACAGTTATAGAGATGCAAATGACAGACTCTGCTTCATTTGTAGAACTGTATCAGCAGCTCCTTGGGCAGTCTGAGATTTCTGAGTTGGCCCAGGAAAAACTTTCTTTTTTGCTTTTTTGATGACATTTTTTATGTTACGTGTCCATTTTAAGTCTTGAGATACCAAAGAACCTAGAAAATAGGAGGTTTCTACTGTTGATACTATATTGTCTAGTATTGTAAGAGGTGGCAGAATAGGAGGGCTTCCTCTCCTAAAATCTACTACCATTTCTACAATTTTGAATGTGTTCAGTTCAAGATTGTTCCGGCTGCATCACAAGGCTGGTTGTTTAACTTCCCATCTGTATGCAGATTAATCAAAGAAAGGAAGCAACGAGTGTCATCATTTCAACTGAGCTAGATTATATTCAGGATGCTGCTTATCACCTTAAACCTCAAAAACTGTGCAAATGTCATTTTACACACCTATAAAATCATTGTAGGAGTCAAACGTTTCACCATGTAATTATGGATAAGGAAGCAACAAATCTTCTCTGCATCCCAATTGACTCTCTTGAGGCATATACTATGGATGGGCAACTCTGGCAGCTTTAGGAACTGCAGACTTCAACTCCAAGAATACCTGAATCAGCCCTGCAGGCTCAGGAGTTGAAGTCCACAGGATGCAAAGGGAGCATAGTTGCCCAGCCCCTAAATATACCCTCCATAAAAGTATGAATGGCTTTGATTTTGAAATTGCATGTTTACACAACTGTAAACCCTTCAAGGAAACATCCAATGAATGTGTTTCCAGCTTGCCCTGTTGGAGATGGAATGATGGTCAAAAAAAAAAAAAGGCAATTTGCATGGAATGTGTGTTTTTCATCAGTTTAAGTACCCTAACAATATGGAATACTGTAGTTATATGCAAACGTCTTCTGTTTTTGAATCACAGTGATTATGCAACCACTATTCAAAGTTGCAACAGACTTAAAAAAAAAATTACTCATGACCAGTCCTCACACATAGCAGCCTCCCCGTGGTCATGGGATCAAAACTCCAGATGCTTGGCAACCAACATGGATGTATGACATCATGCCAGAATGGGTGATTAATATTTGTGACCTTCAGAAATGGTTTTTAAAATGTCAATGTGGGAAATCAGATTCACTTAAGAACCATGTGAGTCACTGAACAACCAGAATAATTCACTTAACAATAATGGCAAAAAAGGCCATAAATCAGACACAATTCCCTTAACTGCCCAACTTAGCAATGGATCTTCTGGTCCAAATTGCAGTTGTAAGTCAAGAACTACCTAAAGCAGTGATGGCGAACCTATGGCACGCGTGCCACAAGTGGCACGCGGAGCCATTTGTCAGGGCACGAGAGGCGCTGCCCTGTTAGCTGGCCAGCGCGCATGCACGCGCTGGGCAGCTGAGTTCCTATAAAGCCTCTGGAGCCTGGGGAGGGCGAAAAAAGCATGTAAAAATGGTGGGGGCGCGCGTTGCATTATGAGTGCGGCATGCCAGCACAAGACCCCCCTGCACCCCCCCACTTGTGGCACACGAGCCAAAAAAGGTTTGCCATCGCTGACCTAAAGTGTATCAATTACATGTTTTAATTTTAGTAGCTGTTTTTTTTTTGTAGCATCAGAACTCCTACTTAATTTTATATTTGTCATAAAAACAAAAATCATCCAGAGTATAAACAAGAGTAATAAACAGCTTCCTTCATTCACTGTAGGGAGTGTATTTCCTCATAAATATGCCAATGAATTCTTGTTTCTAGGAAAGTGTTACAACTATTAAGTAAAATCAAACAGCTTTTAAATTTGCCACCATTTAATTTGATGTTTAAAGGCTGTAATTGAAAAATAAACAAGCAAGCTGGAGGATAAAGCAAAGTAATATGAAATGCATTGCTTCTCCTGAAACTTCTGTTGCAACAATTTTCACATTTCCTTCCTGGTGTTCTTGTTTTATTGAGCTTTGGTAATCACGTTATCGTAAGTTGGTGGAGGAGGAGGAGTTGGTGCAGCTGCAACTTCTCCGCCTCCGATGACTTGGTAAGGCACAAAAACCATGGTTGACTGTAACAGAAAAGAAAAATCAACACAAAAAATATTCAGGGACACATCTGTTACTCTAGGCAGGAGGAATAGATTCTCCAGTTGTGTGTTTTTAACTGAGATGCTGGCAGTCTCACCAAGAGGCTGAAATCCTTGATAGCTCAATGGCCTGATAGAGAATTCTTTAAAATGATAAATTAACAGGCAAATGATGGGCATTTAAGTAACTTTTACTGATCAAATCTGCCAGCCTTATCCACACATTCGCAAAATGTCTGCTCAGGATCTCCCACCTACCAAGAGGTGTGGCAGGAATCTCCTGCCACCCCACTGATCCTAGTCAGTGTTCCCTGTATAGAATAGATGCCCTTCTGAAATAAAGATGGTGACAACTGGGATTGTCCTCTGGAAACTGGTACCTGGCTTCTCCTGAGGACCTTTGGAGACTGATTTTATTTTGTGTGTTAGTTTTTATCGCAGTTATATATTGGTTATATTTTTTGTTACTGTATTCATATGGTTCTAAACCTTCCAGATCAGAGGTCACTAACCGGTGGTCTGTGGATCACTGGTGGTCCACGAGAAAAAATTGGTGGTCTGCGGTGCAGGCAGACTGAAGCAACGGGTGTTGGCAACCTGCATCTCTTTTTTCCCCTTGCTGGCTGGTCCCACCCCTCCCCTTCCCCTCCCACCCATTCTTCGCCTGGCCTGAGAAGGGAAGGGCGGGGGATGGAGATTCGCTCCATATTCCAGAGCAGGAGCGAAGCTTCATTTCTTGCTGGGTCTCGTGGGCATTTCTTCCGGACCTTGTTGGTGTTCCATGCACCTCGGTCTCTCGCGGACACACACAACTTCCTCTCAGACCTAAGACACTGGCCCAGACCAGCCGTTTATTTCCGCTGCTGCTGTTGGTGATGACATGCCATGCCCACTGCTCTTGCAGCATAGTTAAATTTAGCGCGCTTCCCCTCCTTCTCCTGGAGCCCATTACGATGCAGCGCATGGCTGCAGCCGGGGCAAGTGTCCTCCCGAGTGACCGAGATGCATCCAACACCACTCTGATCAGAATCAGAGAGAGAAAGAGAGATGAGAAAGGGAGAGAGAGACAGACAAAGAGAAGGGGGAGAGAGAGATGAGAGAGAAAAGGAGAGACAAAGAGAGGGGAGAGAGAGGGAGATGAGAGAGAGAGACAAAAAGAGAGAAAGAGATGAGAGAGAGAGACAAAGAGAGGGGAGAGAGAGATGAGAGAGAAAAGGAGAGACAAAGAGAAGGGAGAGAGAGAGGGAGATGAGAGAGAGAGACAAAAAGAGAGAAAGAGATGAGAGAGAGAGAGAGACAAAAAGAGAGAAAGAGATGAGAGAGAGAGACAAAGAGAGGGGAGAGAGAGATGAGAGAGAAAAGGAGAGACAAAGAGAAGGGAGAGAGAGAGGGAGATGAGAGAGAGAGACAAAAAGAGAGAAAGAGATGAGAGAGAGACAAAGAGAGAGGGGGAAGAGAGAAAGAGAGAAACTGACAAAGAGAGAGGAGAGAGAGAGAGAGAGAGAGAGAGAGAGAGAGAGAGAGAGAGAGAGAGAGAGAAAGAGGTGGCCAAACTAAGTGCCTGAAGGACCCCATCCTGTCCCTGGGACTCCAGGCGCTTCAGTGAGTGGCGTGCTGGATTCGTATTAGTGGTCCGCGGGATTTAACTTTATGAATTTAGTGGTCCCTCAGGTCTGAAAGGTTGGTGACCCCTGTTGTAGATTTCAGCTTAATTGAGGACCATATAAATAAAGAAACAAATAATATTCTCGTGATTTATTCACAAAAGCTATCACATTATTAACTTATTTTAACCATTTAGAGGCCTGAAGAAGACGCATTTCCCTCCAGGGGAGGTCATTTTTTGATTTCTGAAATGGCTTCAAATGACAGTGAAATGACAGAGGTGGGTTGCTCCTGGTTCAGCTCATTTCGGCTGAACTGATAGTGGAATTCAGGCCTAGGTCGCAGAACCGGTGGTGACCCAGGCCTGCCACGCCCCCGAACCGGTTCACTCGCCACCCCTGGGATGGCTCAATTTTGGTTTTTAGTGACTGCGTGTGCTCAGTTTACTGTAAATTGTTCTGCGCATATGTGTAGAACAATTTACATTGAACAGAACACACGTGCCCGGTAGTGAAACCGGCAACAACCCACCTCACAGGTATCTATAAAGGAGAATATTTGTAGCTCAGGGTTCCAATAAGGGGACTTGATTGCTTCTGAGCTTGGTTGTTGTTTTGCAAATGTTTCACTACCAAATAATAAACCTGCACTGATGATGTTACTTAGTTTGAGTAATGAAACATCAGCACGAAAACAACCAAGCTAGAGAGCACCAAGGACCCAAGACAGGTATCTCTGTATGCTGATTTAGCTGCTTGCAATGTTTTTAGATTTCTTCTGTTTTGTCAGCTCAAGTCATATTTATCCCCTTCAGTCTTTGTTCTGTCCCATTTTCTGCCTCTCCAATTATTCTCCATGGCATGGGACCTAGTTACCTGCGGGATCGCATCTTACCTCACACATCCTCACGACCTATCCGCTCTCACAGGGAGGGACTCCTCCAGGTGCCATCCGCCAAGCAGTGCCAACGGGTGGCGCCTAGGAGTAGAGCCTTCTCTGTGATGGGCCCAACCCTCTGGAATGACCTCCCCCCCGATATTAGAACTATTAACGACCTCCGCTCCTTCCGACAGAAGCTTAAGACCCACCTGTTCCAATTAGCTGGCTTAGCTGATTTATAGCTCCATCTTTCACCTCCTGGCAAACATCTTATTGTGAAATTTTTAAGGGAATTTTAATCTTATTTGTATTTTAATTAAATATGGCACAGTATATTTTCTACCTCCTCCGTCTATGTCTATGTTTATGTATATGTATTCTATTTTGATATGTATATGGTTTTTAATAATGACTGTACACCGCCCCGAGTCCTGCTTAGGAAAGGGCGCAGTTTATAAATAAAAGTTTGATTGATTGATTCTAAAGCATTTCTGAAAGGTGAGAATATCTTTGTTACTTGTACAAAAGGAAACCAATTGTTGCTTCGGCCGAACAAGGGACAGACGTGGCTTTCTAACCCACCAAACTTGCCAATGCAGAATGTTGGTCCCTGGTTGGTAATTCAATTGTTTCCAACTGATTTTTTTCAAAGGTCTTTGTAGTGCTGTGAGAACCCCTTTGTTACTACATCTATATTTGGAGACCTTAGGTAGCACAGCTGTTTTCAGCTGTTTTTCTGAGAATTAAAAATAATGTTACTTTTTTAAAAAATGAAAAAGACCTATTTTTAAAAAAATGTTAAGAGAAAATGTGATCAAGTAACAGATACTTTAAATTAATGTAGTCACACTACTAAAGTAAAAATATTGAGGACTGAGCCCTCTAAAATGGAGACATCAACTTCTGCATAACTGAATTATAAAGGGACCACACAAACTGTGCTCTATTCATGACATTCACTCTAGCAAAACAGAAACTGGGGAAAAATTCATGTCACCAAATTACCCATATGCAGAAGCAAATATTCACAGGGTGTTGGATCACAATTCAAACCTCTCCTAGACATAACTGTTGGGTAACTATTAACCTTCAGGTAATAGCAAAGAAACAAGCAAAAAGTCAGGTTAGGAGGATATAGGTAAATATAAAAAAGAAAAACGGACAATCTTCTTTACATTCATTAACAATGAGAAATGCTAAAGCTATTATTAGAGTATCAAATATTTACCTGGGCATGAGTACAGCAAGCTGCCTGGCATCCAAAGTGAGCCAGGGAAACAGCAATGCAAAATTCCAGCGTGCTGAACAAGAGCAGCACAAAGGAGATGCCAAAACCGACACCCTGTAGAATAGGAAGACAAGTGGAAAGAGAGTTGTAATCTGTTGAGAAATTAATGTAATGGTATGCATTTTATTTTAGTGACTGTGCTACACCATTAAAAAGGACTCCTAGCTGCTCCCTTGGGAAACACTGGAAGGAACAATTTTATTGGGAAAAGCAGAGACACTGTACAGATAATCCTTGACTTACAACCACAATTGGGACCCGAATTTCAATTATTAAGCAAGGAGGTTGTTAAGTTAGTTGTGCATAATTTTACCTTTTCTGCCCCTGTTGTTAAGCAAATGGCTGCAGTTAAGAGAATCATACGGTTGTTAACTGAATCCAGCTTCCCCCACCCCTGCTGTCTTTGCTGATGAGAATCTGGCTGGGAAAGTCGCAAAGGGGATGCTGCAACTGTCCTAAATAAATTGCTACTATCCAAGCCCCCAAATTTTTATCAGGTGACTATGGAGACAGTGCAGCAGTCATAAATGCAAGGAGTGGCCATAGCTTTGGGTGCTACTGAAACTTTGAATGGTCACTAAATGAATAGTTGTTTATTCAGTTAAAGACTGCCAGTACAGCCTGTGTGATATGAGAAAACTGCATCAGGGAACATTATTAGCATCTCTTATCTTCTGAAGCATTCTGGAGGGAAATTCCAATTATCACTGAGAATCAAATGGGGATCAGCCTTATTTCAGATCAACTCATAAAAGTTAAGTTATTGTGCAGTAGCAGGTATTCCACCTGAGCCTTGTTTCTCCTTAATTCACCCAAAAATGCTGTTCATATAGGAGGAAGCAGAGAACAACAACCCAACGCTCAGACTCTAAATCATTGATTTGCCGATGCAGAAATTCTCAACTCCCCTAACTAAACCGGCTAAAGGATATTGTTTATGCTAGACGGTGTAAGTATTGTTAGCAGAAGAAGGTGAGAGTGGAGCCTTTGTAGCAATGTGGAAGTCCCTGGGTCAGACCATGGTGTGGACATCCCATCATTGTACTGTGGTATTACCTCCCAGCTGTGAAGGTCATAATATGATGTACATTACTTTATCATTCTTACTCAGGCTATGATGACCCAAACAGAGTAGAATATTTTGGGTGTATGTTCTTCTGAACCCAAAGCAATGAAAGCAAACTAATTCATTTTGCAATCTGCTCATTTTCCTTATTTGGAAAATATGCCAACTTTATTCCTCTCCCCCAGAACCACTTACAATCATTTAGGAAGATTCTGATTTGCACCTGTTGCTTTGGAAGAGCCCTGTTTCAATGTGTGGTATCTCCTGAATCTAACAAACTGGTGTGTGTAATTTATCTTGAGTCAACACCATAAATAATAAAGGCATCAAATACCTAGTCCCTATTGCCAGACCCTTTCCTGCCCATTGTTGCACCTGTTCTGATTTACTCCTGAATGCTATTGCCTGGCTTCTAAAAATCCCACCTGTTACAGACTGGTATTCTCCTCTGACTTTGCTGCCATCCATTTTCAGCATATCATCAGCCAATAAGGAAAACATCCCTCACTCAGGGTACCACAACAGAAATGGGGTGTCTGCTCTGCCTTCCTTCCACTCTCAGTTTGGGCATCTCTCAAGTTAAATTTAAGGTAAAATCAAGATACATATCAAAAGACACTGGGTACTGATAGCTCAAGGACTACTAATCTTCTGAAAAGAGGAAGACAACTCATGCCACAATTAGATGTATCCTACAAGACAGAAGATCTGAAACAAGATGAAGCCATCTTCTCAACCAGGGATGGGGCAGAGAGATTAAACCATACTACAAATAGATTTATTTTACTTATTTATCAAATGTAGATACTGCCTATCTCACTGTCAAAGTAAATAGATGCAATTTGCTTGCCTTTCATTTCCCAATAGGAAATTTAGAGGGTTTTCTTTTTCCTGCTGCCTGGAGAAAAGTAATGGAAGAGAATGTCTAGGGAGATTCTCAGTCATTCAGGTCATGGTTGTCCCAAAGGTGCTTTTTCAAGAGGCAACTGGACTTTCTTGTTTTCCTGTGGAGACGATTCCCTTCTTATCCAAGAAGCTTCTTCAGCTCTGACTGGGTGGTAGGGAATGGAAGGATTTATACTCCTTGTAGACAGCTGGTCATTTCCTGTCAGGGGAAGATTTCACCCTGAACAAAATGAGGTCTAGGATCGGGCTGATTTCCAACAGCATATACTTTAATATGCGAAGAAAAAGAAAATAAAGATTCTGGGGAAGCATATTCTGATTAATAAACAAACTTTAATACAAAAATAATAAATGGAAATAAAACTAAAACTAACTAATTGTTACATTTTGATAAAAGAAAGTTCCGTCGGCCAGTTTTCCTGGCAGCCGGACAAAAGATCAGAAGTAGCTCTCTCTCTGGAATGTGTGAAGAGCAGGCGCAGTACATCACTGTCAGATAAGACTTTATGACCTGCGCAATAACTCTTTCTCAGTTTAACTATTCAGTGTCAATTCAGTCAGTTCATGGCTAGCAAACATTTTAACGTAGTGACATTTCCATCCTTTTAGAGAGTTGTTGACGCCACCATCTAGTCAGAGCTGAAGAAGCTTCTTGGATGAGAAGTTAAATGTCTTCACAGAAAAACAAAATCCAGTTGCCTCTTGAAAAAGCACCTTTGGGATGATGGAGGAGAGAGTAGATGGATAGCAAACTTCAAGTAACAAAGTGCTGAAGGGAGAAGGAGAAAGAGAAATGGTTAAGACAGAGGCCGGCTAGTCCAAAGAGGAAAAGTGATAGGACTCCCCACTGTCCTAACATATCCACTCTTGGTCACCTGACTTTTTCTCCAAGATAATGGGTGAAGGGAAATAGATTTTATACACCTTGAGGCTGTTGTTGGATGGGATCAGAATAAGATAAGAGGAAAAAAACTAGTTTTAGACCAGCACAGCTAAGGATGACTTACTCACATCAGGTGTAAATCTTACTCATGGGTTGGGGATATGGTAAAGTTAATCTCATGGGAAAATTGGCATCAACAGAGTATGGTTAAGGGCAGCAACCTGATTTAGAATCAGCCAGTGTTAAGATATATTGTTTCCCCTCCTCAATAAGGATGCAGCTAGATCTATTTTCTTCACCCAACTTCTTTCCAATCATCTCTCAGGCTGGAAAGGAGAAAAGCCCTGGATGTGATACTATTATGATTTAACTCTTAGAAGAAACAAATGACTTTACAAAATACTAAAAATTCAAGCCATTGATCCCAGGTATTGGTGTGGTTCTAAACTATCCACGCTTCAGAAATTACCTAAATTTCAGTTTTCTAAAACTGGGTGGCAAATGCAAAGAAGGGATGAGGATTTATACTTGAACCGGCAGTTAAAAATGCTGCCATTCATCTGAACTGGTAGTAGAAAATGCTTAATAAAGTAAAAAAAAATGTTCTGACAATCAACTGTGTTGCGTGATGGTAGGAATCCTTTTTAAAACTTTTTTTTTAGCATTTGGAGTCCCAGGAGGCTTCCCTGAGGCCTGCTAGGCCAAAAACAGGGGGTGGGGGTACTGTGAAAGAAAGAAAAAAATAGGGAGGGAGGGGAAAAGGGGAGGGAGGGAGGACCACAAACCTGGCACTAGATGCAGCTTCAGAGGATACCTTGAAAGAGCACAACAAACCAGGGCTGGAAGGGACTTGGAGGTCATCTAGTCCAACCCTCTGCTCCAGCAGGATATTGTTAAAGCGAGTTTCTGTATTTTGATCCCCCCAGCCACATGACTACATAGCCACGCCCACCCAGTCACATGATCCCACCAAGCCACGCCCACAGAACTGGTAGGAAAAAAAAGTTAGATTTCACCACTGAGCTGTATTCTATGCTATATAAAATTCTAAAGCACTCTCTTGTTTTGCGTCAGTACTCAAGCCCCAATGTAAAACAACCAAATGTTTACAGGAGCATAGTCAAATGGTATGTCTAAAACACATTTACCATTTTTAAATATATATATATATATCCCCCTACCCACCCCCCAAAAAAAAGAAAAAGAAAAGAAAGGGAAAAACTGGAGAAGAAAGAAGAAATCTACAAACTTCTACAAACTTTTTGCCTCGATGTCCAGAACATTGCTTGTCCTTATTTAACACACACATACAAACACACACACACACACACACACACACACACACACACAAAGTCAAATGAAATAGAACACATGCCTCAAATATAGGAGTACCGCTGATGATCAACTCGGAAATATAGAGCATGATACCAGTTAATGCCATTACAGCACTTGTGATGTTCAGTCCTACACTGGATTTCACCTGAAACAGCAATACACCAGAAAGAGAGAAATTATAATTGCAGTGTCAGCATGAGTCTTATTAAATGCAAAGCATAAAAATAATTAGCCCCAAATATGGTAAAAACAGAATTCAATCTATGTGTGTGTTTAATGACATATAAGTAGTCAATGGTGAAACCAGACAAAGTTCACTAAGATCAAAGGAATCAAACAGCAGTAACAATAGAGTTTTCCACAGTAGAAATGCAAATGCCACAATTCATTTGAATTGCTAATGCTATCAAATTCCTTCTTTCTCTTTCTGGATGTCAGTTTCCATTGCAGGCCAGGTGGTTAACAGTGACAGGAAAACTGGTAACGTTTCGGTTAGAGAAATCCCACACTGTTTATTCTAGGACGCAATGCACTCTAAGCCTTCAATGTTGATGTTAAATGCTCCTTTAGCTGTACAACATTACAGAGAGGCTACTAGAGAGATGGGAATGGAGAAACCCTTGGAGGCAACAGTGATAATTGTGAACATTTAAAAATTGCTCTGTTTTTAATTCTCCCCTGTCAGGAATGTAGTATTTTTCTATCAAGATGGTCATTTTTCTTCTCTTGCATCCACACCGTGTTCCTTTACAAGACAAAAACATTTCCATGTTGCCATAAACACCCTTTAAATCAAGGGGGGGGGGAGAGAAAGTAAGCCCTTTGCAGGAGGGCCACCACCAGCTCTCCCTTTGATTCCCAGGAGGATTCCCACACTTGTTCCATACTTTCACTCCTAACATGCTGAGCTGCTTCCTAATGTTGCTTTCATGTAGGAATACTTTTGAAACAGGAACCTCTGTTAAGATGGAGGAAGAGGAGGAGGAGAAGGAGGTGGCATGTTGAAGGTCTGGTTCAGAGAACTCAAGAAGACACCTTTTTCCTCAGGACTAGCACCATGACTAGTAGCAACTAAGGAAGCTCTGGTAGAACAAGCATCCATATGATAGTCAGTGACTCTCTCAGGCTTCTCTCATTTTTGTCATAGTACTGACAGGACCTGCAGTGTTGCAGGTTGCACATCAGAAAGGGAACTTGGCAAAAATTTCATCACGAAATTGGGACCAGGAGAGGCTCAAATTCTGGATGGCTGAACATTGTCTACTGTTGACATAGAACTTTCAATGGAAGCAAGGCTTGGAAGCAAAAGTTCATCAAAGAAGGAAAGGGGGGGGGCTTTTGAGTTTGCTTTTCTTTCCCAAATGTTGATTTAAGACTAAGTAGTATCTGAACAGAATTGACACAATAAAAGACCCTGAGTGCTTACAAAGAAACAGCATAAAAAGAAATTCAAATGCTACACAGGTTTCTCACCAAACCATGATTTGAACTGTTCGCAGCTGCTACACAAAGTGATCCAGAAGAAATAAACTATAGAAAACAAAAAAGAAAAATAAATGATTGTAGTCCACTGGAAATAAAAGGGGAAAATTGTTAGAAAAATCTGGCACCCAGGAGAAGCCAGATAGGCTCCAATGCAAACAGGACTTTTATAGGTAACCCTTAGCCATTACTGCCATGGAGCATGACTCAACAAAAATGAGTACATACTTACAAATATCCCTCCCCAAAAGGGGTAACCTCCAATTGCAGACAAGGGAAGATAGTAAGGAGAAAATAGACAAAGCGAGATAGCCCCAAAGCCAATGTGGATCAGCCCAATCAATATTTGGACAGCCTGTGGAAGGAAAACACACAAAGTAAAACAACTTTGTTTACTGAATCTGAGAAAAACATTCTCATTTGTTAGAACCCCAGGAAAGGCATCACTTTATATCCATCTTAGAAAAGTCCTTCAAAGGTGTTGGGGCTTCTAAGCTTCCAGGGCAGGTGTTGGCCCAACACCTGGTTTCCTATGGTGAAAAATCCAAATGGGGAGAAGGGACAGATTGGGGACACTGTTGTCACTATGTACCAGACATTTACTCCAGATTACGATATAGATTTTAGAGTGATCTACAGTGGCACCGCTCTTGTCAGGAAGAAGGTTTGTAAGAATATCAAGATAGATATTCAAGAGAAAAAAGACACCTCTCACTACAGACTCCTCTGCAGGAGGAAGTTGATCACGGTCATAAGCCCAAAGTGACTGCAGCCAATCCATGACTAGTTTCCTCTGGAGAAAAGCCCAACAGTTGCACTTCTCAGAGGGAAGGGAGAAAAAGAGATCTGGTTGAAATCTTGGCTGAGCTCCACTTTCTCAGTTAAAGAGCAAAGCAAAATAATGCATATCCGAGTCAGAATTTTTTGCAGAAACACAAATGAAACCACCAGGAAGAACAGAGGTTTCTGGAGTATATTCCAGAGCCAGACAGCCAAGCCAAGTTCCGGAACTTCAACATGGGGCTCTCAGGTCTCTACATAGCTCTAAAACTTAATGGAGTCAAACAGGAACATAGCAACGCATGCCTACCCCAAGCACTTTGGGCTCAGCCTTGAAGAATCTCTCCAAAGGACCATTTTGTGGGATTTGTTGAGGAGCACTAGTGGAAAATCCAAGCTGCTGAGCTCCATACTGGGGATATGGAATTGCTCCAGATGCCTGAAGAGCAACACTGGGCAATCCAGGAGCTGTTTGGATTATGTTTGCTCCATTGGAAGGGATGAGAACTACGGTTCTACTGTCCATTCTTGCCACCACTAAGTTACCTGAAAACAAAGAAGTGGGGAAAAGTTAATGTCTTAACATCAAGAAGGCAAATTCTGGCCCTTCTGCTTAATGTCACTTTATGAGATAATATTTGCCTGCAGTAAAACTGAAGAGGATTTCCAGAAGTCTTCACGGAGCAGGATAGTAAAAAAATACAACTTTCTCAGGGATAGAAATCTTTTCTTTCCCCATCTTTCAGCCAAAACCAAATAAGCTTCTTTGTTGAGAAGTGAAATGTTTTCAAAGAAAAAAACCCCAAAAAATCCAGTTGCTTTTTTAAAAGCACCTTTGGGACAACCATGACCTGGAGGATTGAGAATCTCCCTAGATATCAGGGAGAAAAGGTTAATCAGAACATGGAGAACATGCTTATATTAAATTTTTCAATGCAAACATTGTCTTTCTAATCTTAGCACCACCTCAGATCCACCCACCTAAATGACATTTCTCCTTTGGGCAAAGTTTTATTGTACTCTCTCTCTCTTGTCCTGCTATGGGGAGATGAATTTAAAGGCTTCAGGCATGGCTGATCATGCTGCTTGCCACCTTCCAGCAAGTTAACACCGATTTGGACAGAACAAGTTACTATGAAGAACACAAGGGCAGGGATCAGTATCACACCCTTGCTTCCTTGATGTGTTGAGGTGTTTTTTTTTATCAGACACAACTTGACCACCAGCCTCGGTTTTCTAACAAATCTCCGGACAACCCCAGAAAGCAGTGAAGCGATTCGGTAAAGTCCTAACTGGCCCAATGGCCCGAATTAATCCCACTAGTTAGGATTTGTACAGACCTTAAGAGGAAGCTTCTTCCTTCTTGAACTGTATTAATTGGAAGTCAAAGTTAAGCAAAATCCGACCCATCCACCCTCCTCTTTGAACGATGAACTTCAAATATTGAATCTCGGTAAATTTATATGGCGCCTTTGCTGTATTGGGCACTTCCATCAGGGCAAGACTGATTGCAAACTCTTCCCTGTCCGCTAATTCTGCCCTGAAATCCTCCCGTCTAGAAGACCTGCGGGGGCTTCGTAGCTGAGAAGACTCAGCTGGATGGCTGCGGGGGAAGACTACATATTAATTCCATATTAATTTTTAAAAAACTACTCACGACGACCGCTCAAGGCGAAGTACACGGAAGCCCCAGCAAAAACGAAAATAACAGGAACAAGTGGAGGGCGGAGTTCCGCCGTCTACTAAAAGGAGGGATTTACTCATACCTTAATCAAGGACTCCAGAAAGAAACTGTTGCAACAAATAAACAGTTTGAGGCGATGAACGTTCTGCTTGTTCAGAGACGACAGCAAAATTGTCCAAGTTTATAAAGTCCTGTTATTCCCAGGGTAGAACGAATCCTGAAATCAAATTCATCCCTCGACATTTCTTTCGCGTCTCTCTCCAAATGCGCAAATCCCGCGCTTGGAGGGATCCGTTTTCAACCCCTCGGAGACTTCTACGATCTTTGCAGGAATTGGCAGAAATATAAAAAAGAGGACGCGCGTTGAGACCACAGCCTCCCCATCCCACTCACCCACCCACCCCAGCTCTTAAGTAGCCCTCGTTCAGCGTAGGATCCCCCCCTCCTTTCCCTGGCGCTCTCTGTAGCTTTCGGATTACTCTTTTTAGCGCTTGAACAGGGAAAGCGGCAGCGGCGTGAAGACGAGGCTGGAGGGACTCGATCCCAGCCTCCGATTGCGCTCCTTGCGAAACTCTCCCTTGGGAACCTCAGAGGGCGCTGAAACATCTGGGCCGCATCCCTTAGTCAATAAATAGATGCCAAAGGCAAATCCTCTCCGTACATTGGCAAAGTTAGGATGGGTAAATCTCTTATGTTTCCTTTTGCACTTGTTTAAACTGAACATTTGCTTTTTGGTTGACTCTTCCCTACCATAAATTCCCGCTCTATTGGAGGGTTCCTTCACTATGTATGTTACACGAGAGCGCACTCTGGAATCCCGATCGTCCTATTGCTATTTTGTATTGGTCTGTTTTCTTTTTCAGCCAGAAAATAAGAACTGCAGATTCTACCAATAAAGTTAATGTTTCAATTAAGGCTGGTGTGGAGGCATCAGGAAGGAGATCATAAAAGTTTTGTTATGGTTTTTGATACTTCTTCTCCCTAAAGTATTCTCTAAATTCATCTTCTAGAGGAGGTAGGATACTTGAAAATGGAATTGGGGCATTCTTTCAGTTAGTGGGTAGGCAATTTCATACAGACATATTTCATTAGCATTACTCATTCAGATTTACTGCACATCTACGGGAAATAACAGTATCACAAAGTCTATCTTGTAGACTTTAATTATATGCAAACTTCTACAAATCTTTTTGGGATCAGAGTGATTAGGTTTAACTGCTACTATTGTGCCAATGACACATTTTACTAATAATTTCTGCTTTACTTTTACTGTTTTTCTTTTCTGCAGCCTCAGACCTCCTACTCAATTCAATATTTGCCATAAAAATTAAATGCCATCCAGAATATAAATAAAAGACTAATAGGCTGTGTTGGAAGAGATGTCTGTCTGGGTTCAGTGGGGAGAAAGACACTGGAAACACGGAGGCTGATTGGAAAGCAGAACCACCAAGCATGTGTACTTCGGGGTAGCTGAACACTTGGTTAGATGAGCACATGGATTTTATAGTTTGTTGTGCAGCATTTTGTAATTGAGAGGCTTGTTTTGTGTATTTTGTGATTTGATATTAATTCATTTATCTCCCAAAGGCTGGCAATGAATTGGGGCAGTGGTGGGTTTCAAAATTTTTTGGAACCTACTCTGTGGGTGTGGCCTCCTTTGTGGGAGTGGCTTGCCAGCCATGTGACCGGGTGGGAGTTGCTTGCCGGCTAAGTTCAGAGAACACCAAAGGACCTCACAGTCCTCTCCCTCCTTATCTTTTTCCTTTTTGTCCTTCGACTTCTCCTCCTCCTCCTTTCCACACAACCCTACTCCCTTCTAGCACTGATGATGTTACCTAGTTTGGTAATCAAATGTCTGTAAGAAAACCACCAAGCTCAGAAAGCAGCAAGGATCCCACTATCCCCCACCTCCTCTTTCTCCCTTTCATTCTCTTTTTTGTCCTTTCTGCTCCTTCCTCCCCCACCCCACCCCCTTCTAGCACTGATGATGTTACCTAGTTTGGTAATGAAATGTCTGTAAGAAAACCACCAAGCTCAGAAAGCAGCAAGGATCCCACTATCCCCCACCTCCTCTTTCTCCCATTCATTCTCCTTTTTGTCCTTTCTGCTCCTTCCCCCCCTCCACCCCCTTCTAGCACTGATGATGTTACCTAGTTTGGTAATGAAATGTCTGTAAGAAAACCACCAAGCTCAGAAAGCAGCAAGGATCCCACTATCCCCCACCTCCTCTTTCTCCCTTTCTTTCTCCTTTTTGTCCTTTCTCCTCCTCCCCCCCCCCCCCATGTCTTTAGTGGAGCGGTGGCAGCCTGGCAGGCTGAGCCTGCATCCCTTTCAGGAACTCCACTGAGGAAACTTCTCTGGTCGCGCTCAAGCTGGTGGAGCGCAGGCAAGCGCCGTCCCGTTGCCAGGGAGACAGTGAGTGAGGTGAATCGTGTGGTTGCTCAGATCACACGGGCGCAGCCCGACCGGAGAAGTTTTTCTTCTAAGAAATGTCTTCTTGGGCTGCGCCCGTGTGATCTGAGCAACCACGCGATTCACCTCACTCACTATCTCCCTGGCAACAGGAGGACGCTTGCCTGAGCTCCACCAGCTTGGGCGCGACCGGAGAAGTTTCCTCAGTGGAGCTCCTGAAAGGGACGCAGGCTGCCACCGCTCCACTGAAGACATTTCTGAGAAGAGAAACTTCTCCGGTCGCGCCCGAGCTGGTGGAGCACCGGCAAGCGCTGTCCCGTCACCAGGGAGACAGTGAGTGAGGTGAATCGCGTGGTTGCTCAGATCACAAGGGACGCAGGCTGCCACTGCTCCACTGAAGACATTTCTGAGAAGAGAAACTTCTCCGGTTGTGCCCAAGCTGGTGGAGCGCAGGCAAGCACCGTCCCATGACAGGGGCGGGGTAGGAACTTACTTCTGGGTTCATTGAACAACCGGATCGCGTGATCCGGCAGAAACCCACCACTGAATTGGGGTTTTTAATCTTGTTTAACAAATGTAATTAATCCTAAATGCTGACCTCCTTGGGGTTTTAATCCTCTCTTGAATGGATGACCAAATCTGTATTTCTAAAAGTTGGCCCCTTAGTTTCTACTTGGGGCAGAGAGCTGAAGCTAGGAGTTTCTGTCTTTAGAAACATCTTTCTCCTTTAGGGAAAATATAATATTCTGCCTTATTAATATTTACTAAAATATTTCATTCTTCTAAGAGGAGTGGGTGCTAACTTTCTTCAGCTGTTTGCTGCATCAACCACTAGAGATTCTTCCTCAGAAAGATGCCACACAAATTCTTGCTTCTTGATAAGCATTATAACTTATTAGGTAAAAAGCATCACTGTCAGTCTCTGCTTTGCTGCTTGCTTTCGGCTGCCATTGAAACGGGGAGGGGGGGAGATAACATGGTATTTGGGAGGGGAAGCTTAAGCACAGGAGTGAATGAAGAAGGGAGTGGCTTTCTCACCATCTACTGCGCATGCTGCAGATAGTGGAATTGCCGCCAAGGCCAACCGTCCGGCATACCAACCTGATGATGGGTTTTGAAGCTGCAGCCCACATGACACCTGTGGGGTGTGCGGATTGGACTGGGGGATGGAGTTACTAGGGGGAGGGAGTTGGGTCACATATTGATATCTATGATTACGCGCACTTTTGCCTCAGATCTTGCTTTGCTTAGCTGCTACCTACTCATAACCAGTAAAAGTACTCATAATTCTGAAATATGGAGTTGAGTGGTTTCTTTCTTGGTTACTGATGGAGGCTGACATTAAGCAAGATCTCATTTTTGCATTCAACCTGGAGTTAAAACCTTCCGAGGGGAGTGCAATAAAATCCCAAACTTCAAAAGAATGTCCCACCCAGGCAGCGACCAGGAGGAAGACATGGGAGCAACTGCATCCTCATGCCCTCTGGAAATGGAGTGAATGGCTGGATTACACTTAGAAGAACAATCCGTTCACCCCAGAAGGACATTGGGAGTGGGGCAGAAGTATGATCTTGAGGAAACTCCGTTTGGGGTCACCACAAGGAGACAGAGGCGTCCAGCCGCTGCATGGCAGGAGGTTGAGGAGGAGAACCTTATGATGTCTCAGGCCATGAAACTCTTCGAAGAGGCTTGGGAGAGGCGACGTTTATGTGAGAGTGGTCCTGAAAGAGAAGATCTTCTCCCAGAAACAGAGGAGAGAGCTGCAGAAGGTCTGTTCTGCCTGAGAGAGACTGGGGCCGTGGATGGTGGTGATGATCAGGATGAACGAGCCCCAACCCCAGTAGCAGCGGCCACCAGAGCCATCCCAAGAGGGGGAGGGCCTCCTGCAGACGCCGGATGGCCAAAGTTCCTCCACTTGGTATGAAATTCAGTGGGGAGGCAAAAAATCTTGGATTTTTTCTTGTTCAAGTATGGAATTATATGTGTCAATTTGGCGATGATTTACCTACAGAAGAAGCCAAGGTAAGAGTGGTTACCATGGCATTAGAACATAAAACAGCTGCTTGGATGGTTGCTCTGCATAACGCTGATTCCCCCCTACTGAGAGACTATAATCGGTTTATGGCCACCCTGAGGGGGAGGCTCCAAAGCCTGTTAATGCAAAACCTAACCTAGCGGCCACAGGACAAGAAAGGATTGAGGGGGAGGAGAAAATCCCAAAAGAATATTGGGATCTAAAGGATGTTTTCAGTGAGAAATCCTCTGATAAATTACCCTCTCACCGCGCAACAGATTGCAGTATTGATATCCTCCCGGGGGTGAAACTTCCAAAACCCCAAATCTACTCAATGATCCCCCGTGAAATGGATGAATTACAGAAGTTTATTGATAAAAATTTATAAATGGGGTTTATTGAACCTATACAAAGGCGTGATAGTCTATCTTGATGACATCCTTATTTACACTGTAACACGTGAGGAACACGTGACATTGGTGCATTCAGTTCTCAAAAAACTCCATGCGGTGGAGCTTTATGCCAAATTGTCTAAATGTGAATTTCATCAGGAAAAAAATGACTACCTTGGTTATCGCATCTCCCACAATGGCATCGAGATGGACCCAGCTAAAGTCCAAGCCGTTACCGAATGGGCACCCCCCCCCCCGCACCCACAAACAACTACAGAGTTTCTTGGGATTTGCGAATTTTTATCGTCAATTTATTCCATCTTTCGCCAGCATTGCGCTACCCATTACAAATCTCCTAAAGTCAAAAGGAGGGGCCAAACTCAAACCGTGGAAGCCATTGAAATGGACTATGGAATGTCAGGCCGCATTCCAAAAACTAAAGTGACTCTTTGCAGCTGAACCCGTTTTGAAACACCCGGACATGCATGCACCACTTATCGTTCAGGCTGACGCTAGTGATGCAGCGGTGGGAGCAGTGTTACTTCAAACAAACACTGATGGGCACCTACAGCCTTGTGCTTATACCTCCCGAAAACTGACAGAGATGGAGAGGCGATGGGCTATATGGGAAAAAGCAGCTTTTGCAGTCAGGTGGGCTTTGGTGACCTGGCGACATTTCCTTGAGGGAGCTAAACATCTTTTTGAGGTGTGGACTGATCACAAAAAAATGGAATTGTTAAAGACCCCTCGAAAGCTATCTCCTAAATAAATGTGTTGGGCACAACATTTCAATCGATTCAATTTCAATTACATCCCTGGAGGGAAGAACTTTATGGCAGATGCATTATTCAGACTCCCACAATACAACAGTTCCAAGCTTAGCATGGTACTTCCAGTCATCCCAGCGAAAAGTCTTGCTGCTCCAATGGTTACCAGAAGCCAAAGCAATTCTAATTTGGAGGTCACAACAGACCTCACCTGCAAACTCAAGGAAAGTCTTGAGTCCGACTACTGGTTTAAGGAACATTGGATAGCTTGGATAGGCGTCCTAGTTCAGCTCCAACAAGCATGTGCACGCGCCTCACGCCGGCCAGCTGGTCTTCGGGTCTCTGCCACACATGTGCGGGCTGGGTGGGCTGTGAATGCATGCATGCTTGGAGCACATGCACATACGCGGGGAGTGGAGTGTGCGCCGGGAATGTGCATGGTGGCGGGGTGCATGTGCAGGGTCTGTGCACGCAATGCATTTTGAGGGTTTGGCCACGCACATGCATACTCTTTGAGCACTCGGTTAGCCATCACTGTCTTAGGGATTCTTTAGTTGGGCTGTTTACTGATGGCTCTTTGGCAGTTTCTTGATTGGGGTATTGTTTACTTGATTGATGGTCTGAAGGTGACCTTAACCTATACTGATCAGGCTGCTGATTACTGGTGGAGTCTTTTTGTTCTCTTTGGGGCTGGTTGATTTTCTCTTTTGCATAGTGACAGTCTATAGAAGTTGTTAATGCCTATGTGTCTTTTGGTGGCTGATTTGTCAGCGTGCCTAAAAACATATTTCCCCATTTCTTATCCAGGGAAATATATTCTGCCTTTTCAATATTTCCCAGGATATTTCATTTTTCTAGGAGAGGGTGGGTGCTAACTTCCTACAATACAACCCATGCAAAAGCAGATGCCTGCATCATCTTTAAAAGAGGTTAAGACTTATAATAAAAACAGCTCGGATGTCAGGAACTAGATGTCCACAGCATTTGAGACTTTGTTTGTATCACGTTGTAGGAAGTTATCACCCAGCCCTCCCCCAGAAAAATGAAATATCCTAGGAAATATTGAAAAGGCAGAATATTTCTCTGGATGTGAAAAGAAACATCTTTCAAAAAGACAAGGTAACTCTCCCTGTAGCTTCCTGCCCCTACCTTTTGTCCATGAGCCATTAAAGCCTGAGCCAGTCCCTTTACATAATAAAAGAGTTCTCCCCTTCAGCTCCAGGGGGATGGGGATGAAGGCATGATAATATAAGCCTTTGCTCAACTGACCACATGGCATCTGAACTCAACCAAACCTGGATTCAAAACTCAGCCTAGAGGGTTGCCCTTGCATGGGCTCATGTGAGTCTGACAGCCAATCAGAATACATTTCTTACACAGGAACAGGAAACAGATAGATTATAAAAAGCCCTGCAAGCCCTTCTTCAGCTTTTCCCTTCTCTTCTTGAAGCATGTGATCACCTTTTCTGTTCAGGAATCAAGGCATGTGATCCTGTCCACCATTAAAACCATATTTCCAAGCAGCCTCCATGTCTCCAGTGTCTTTTCCCCCACTTGGAGCCAAACCCAGAAGGACATTTCTTCCAACAACTTCTTTCTGGGGTTTTCCAGAGCTTTTTTGGGGTGGGCGGGGGGGGGGGGAGTAAACCAGTCTGGTGTCCAGTTGTGTTCTGATAAGAAACCTCACCACATCCCAGAAACAAAGCTGGGCTACAGATCCCTGCTCTTATGTCCTCCACACTAACTTGTTCTGTCCAAATCAATATTAGCTGGCTGGAAGATGGCAATCAACATGACCCTCCATGCCTGATGCCTTTAGAATACTGCCACTAACAGGACAGGAGGGACATTACAGTAAAACTGTCCGCGTGGAGATTCCATTCAGCCGGATGGATCCGAGATGACACTAGGATTTAAAAGAGCCATTTTGCATTGGGATGCAAGCAAGAAGACAGTCCTTCTCCTTATTCACGATTAACTTTTTCTTCCTGAGAAACCTGTGTGCTTCCTGAGCCCCTTCGGCAATCTTTTGCCTGCTGGAAGGGAATGTTATCTCCTCACACAACGAGATTAAGGGAACAGCCGGCCCGCCGCCTGCCGGATGCAAGCGTCCGGGAAGGTGGAGAGATCGCCCAGAAATTTGAGAGGAAGGGGCGGCAGAGACGGAGAAAGGTTTAAAAGCGGAGGATTGAAAGGGAGGAAGGAAAAGAAGGGAGAGAACAGAGGAAGAGGAGGAAAGCAGCGAAAGGGGAAAAAAAAGAAGCATTACACGAGCGGCGGAGGACGAGAGAGAGGCAGAAGTGGAGGGAAAGAGCCACGGAGAAGAGTAGCGGCGCAGGAAGACCAGCAGAGAAAGAGAAAGGCAAGCGGAGAAATAGTAGCTGAAACGAAACCTGGAGAGAGCGTGGACGGGGGGTGGGTGGAGAGGCCGGGAAAGCACATGACTAGGAAAGGAGAAGTAAGAGAATAGCGAAGGAGGAGAGGGGGAGAAGGGCGTTCCTGCTTGTGCTATCACCGCTCGGCCCGTGCTTGGTGGGGCTGCATGTGAGCTCAACGAGGCAAGTGGGGTGGGGTGGGGGGGGGAGAGCTGAGCCAAGAAAGCTGCAGCAATGTAGGGGAGCAGAGTTGGGCTAGCCAGAGAGCGATCAGCTGAGTGGCGGCCACGAAAGAACAGAGGCTGAGGTGGAAGAATGGACTAGAGGAGCCGGGAGCCGGGCTGCTGAGCGAGGAGGATAGCTAGGTGGGAGGAGGAGGAGGAGGAGAGGCGAGCAGAATAGGCCGCCAGCTGTCGGACCTAAGACAGTGGGAGAGCCCCAGTGCCTGGAGAAAGGGCCAGAGAGTCATTTCAGGGATGGCTGCGCACATGATTAACTTTTCCTTCCTGAGAAAGTTGTGTGCGCTCACTACTCTCCTTCTGGCAATCTTCTGCAATTGGAGGAGAACGTTATCTCATAAAGTGAGATAAAAGCGAAGGACCAGATTTTGCCTCCTTTATGTGAAGACATGATCATTTCCTCACTTGTTCGTTTGCAGGTAGCTTAGCTGTAGTAATGCTTCCAGTAAGAATGGCCACTGGAAATGCATTTTCCTCTAATGGAACAAACACAATCCAAACATTCCAGGGGTTTCCCAATGTTGCAATACCAAATCTTCAGTATGGACCTCAGCAACTTGGAACTTCCACCAGTGCTCCTCAACAAGTTCTCCAAAAAGGTCCTTTGGAGAGATTCTTCAATGCTGAGATCAAAGTACTTGGGGTAAGCATGTGCACAATGTACCTGTCTGAAGTCCATTAAGGTTTTATTGCTATGTAGAGACCCGACAGTCCCACTGTTTGATCAGGAATCTAATAATTCAAATGAAAGTCTTGCAGTTGGCACAATTATCTCAGCAGGTCTTCAGGGTCATGCAAAGTTCCCCAGGAGACACCCAACATCCCTTAGGCAGCACTCAATGTCCTTGGAATGCCGTCAAGGGAGGTGGCTGACTGTTTCTGTACTTCTTTATCTTCTATAAATGTGCTGAAGTAAACAATGTAGTAAGCATATAAATATGAGTGTCACAGTGTGTTCAGGGTACCCTCCTCAAATGAGGGGGGCATTTTTATTAAGTTGAATAAACACGTACATCTCCTTGAGGCAAATACTGGGACTCAGGCTTTATTATACCAAGCCTCACCTGAAAAACAGCAAAACACCATGCTGTGAACTTCTTGGCTTGGCTATTGTCTGGTTTTGGAGTTGTTGGAAGAAATGTCCTCCTGGATTCAGCTCCAAGTGGGGAAAAAGACACTGGAGACATGGAGGCTGCTTAGAAAGATGGTTTTAATGGTGGACAGGTCCACATGGCTTGAGTCTTGAACAGAAAAGGTGATCACATACTTCAACGTTGGTGGAGAAGAAGAGAAGGACTGAGATGCTGAGTCCCTGGTTTTATGCCCTCTCTGGCCTTTGATCTTGATCTTGTCTTTTAAGTGGTTGTCAGATTCCCATGGGGCCATGCAGGGGCAACTCTCTAGGCTGTGTTTTGAATCCAGGTTTGGTTGAGTTCTCAGATGCCATGTAGTGAGTGAGTAAAGGCTGATCATGCCTTAATCCCATCCCCCTGGAGCTGAAGGGGAGAACTCTTTATTATGTAAAATGAACTAGCTCAGGCTTTAATGGCTCATTGACAAAGGGGGATGGGCAGGAAGCTACAGGGAACTATTCTGTCTTTAAAATGTTTCTCCCTTTTCACATCCAGAGAAATATTCTGCCTTTTCAATATTTCCTAGGATATTTCATTTTTCTGGGAGAGGGCTGGATGATAACTTCCTACAGAGTATATTCCAGAAACCTCTGTTCTTCATGGCAGTTGCATTTGCAGAAAAATTCTCAGATATGCATTTCTTTTTGCTTTGCTCTTTAACTGAGAAAGTGGAGCTCAGCCATAATTTCAGCCAGATTTCTTTTTCTTCCTTCCCTCTGAGAAGTACAACTGTTGGGCATTTCTCCACAAGAACTTGGTCATAGTTGGCTCCAGTTAAAGCCGGGTAAAATCACTTTGTGCTTATGACCATGCTTAACTTCTTCCTGCAGAGGAGTCTGTAGTAAGAGAAGTGACATCTGGATATATTTACAGACCTTCCTGACAAGAGAAGTCTACTGTAGGTCAAACTCTATTATAATTTGGAGTAAATGTCAAGCACATAGTGACAACGGTGTCTTAAACTGTTTCTTCTCCCCATTTGGATTTTTCACCCTAGGAAACCAGGCCTTGGGTCAACACCTGCACTGGAAGCTTAAAAGGTCAACACCTTTGAAGGGCCTTAGGTTTATACAAAGTGATGCTTTTCCCAGGGTGCTAACAAATGAGAATGTTTGTCTTTCTTGCATTCAGAGAGTTAACTTGTCTTATTTTGTGTGTTTTCTTTCCATAGGCCGTCCAAATCATGATTGGGTTGATGCACATTGGCTTTGGGGCTGTCGCAATTTTTCTTGCTTTGGCAGACTACATCTCCGTTTCTCTATTTGGAGGTTACTCCTTTTGGGCAGGGATTTTAGTAAGTACGTGCAAATACTTGTTCAGTCATTCACTATGGAATTAATGGCCAAGAGCGCCTATCAAAATCCTGTCTGCCCCTGCAGCACCCTGATTTCCTCATGTTTCATTTAAATTCCGAGAGAGAGCATTATGAGAGATGGACTCCAAGGGGACTTTAAAAATGTCACTTAAATAGATTATGAAAGCATTCTAACGAAACTAAAGAAACAAATAGAAATTAAAAGGCTTCTTTTGTAGAGAAATAAGAAGAGAAATAAAAAATAGTTGGAAGCTATATTTTGGAAAAGTAGCAATTACATTTACTTTAAAAAATAAGCTGCAGAAATTTTGAGGTCTCTTATCTCAATGGAAGCTGAAACTATATTTTTTTTTGTATGGAATCTTAGCAACCAGCTCCCAAAATTCCTCACTTTGCTTCATTCCAGCATTCCCTAAGGATTGATCATGCTCACCTCCATTAGACTGTTTTGGAGTTTTTTTTCCTCCCCCCATTTCCCTTGGCACAGTTCCTCAGATACAGTGTTTCCTCGAAAATAAGACAAGGTCTTATTTTCTTTTGACCCCAAAATAAGCAGTTGGCCTTATTTTCAGGGAGGTCTTATTATTTTTGAGGTGCAGGAGGTGGCAAGCATGGTCACCTCGTGGCTGCTGCTGTGTTGCAATATTTTCGAGAAGGGTTTATTTTCGGAGGAGGTTTATTTAGCGCATGTGCTCAAAAGCCCGATTGGGCTTATTATCTGGGGAGGTCTTATTTTGGGGGAAACAGGGTATTTGGTTCCCTGCCCAACCAGTTGAGAGTGGCTGGTGCATTTAAGACAAAGAGTGCCATTTTGCTATAGGTTTGCTACAAGTTCCTGACATCCAAGCTGTTTTTCCTATAAATCTTAAACTCTTAAGGATGATGCAGGTCTGTTTTTGCAGGGGTTGGTGGGGGGTATTTATTAATATTCTAGACTGCCCAATCCAAAACAATTCAGGCTGACTTCACAAAATTTAAAAATAACCATATCTAAAATAATATTTTGTTGTAAAAGAGTTTCCATGGGTCCCAGGTGTTTTCTGATGTTTTTTCCCTTGATATTTCCAGTGGACTACAATACTTTCTTTTTCTTTTTTCAGTTCATTTCTTCTGGATCAATTTGTGTATCAGTTGCGAAGAGTCAAAACCTTAGTTTGGTGAGAAAGCTATAAGGCTTTTGAATTTCTTTTATGCTATTTCTTTGTAAGCACTCATGACACTATATATTGTCTGTGGTCTTCAAATACTGCTCAGTCTTAAATCAACATTTGGGAAAGAAAAGCAAATACAAAAATTCTACCACCTTCCTTCTTTGATCAACTTTAGCTTCCAAGCCTTGCTTCCATTGAAAGTTCTATGTCAACAGTACATTGAACCATGCAGAATTAGAGGCTCCCTTGGTTTCCCTTTTTGCAATGGGCTTCTTCCCAAATTCCCTTCCTGATGTGCAATCTGTCAGTAGCCTGATAGAAATGAGGGAAGCCTGAAAGTGCCAATGACCATGAAGTCACTTCTTGTTCTACCAGAGCTGCCTTAGTTGCTACCAGAAATACTGTAATGCTAGTCCTGAGCAAAGAGGAGTCCAGTGGTGGGTTCCTATCGGTTCGGCCCGGTTTGGCTGAACCGATAGTGGTTTGGCGACCTGGGTTGCTGCCACACCCCTGAACTGGTTCTCTGGGCAGCGCCATAGGCAGTACCATCTTGTGTTTTGCTTATGCGCAGAGCAATTTTTATTGTACTGCGATGCATGCGAAGCGCGGCCATGCGCGAACCCGGAACCCATCCCTAGAGGAGTCGTCTTGCATTCTCTGGTCTTGAACCAGACCTCCAACATGCTGTCACCAACTCCTCTTCTTCGTCCTCCTCCCCTTCCATTATTTTAACAGAAGATCCTATTTTAGAAGTGTTCCCACCTAAAGCAACATTAGAAAGAAGCCCTATTTTTATGAGTAAAAGTATGGAATGGGTATGGGAATCAAAGAGAAGAGAGAGCTGAAGGTAGCCCACCTTCAAAGAGCTTTCTTTCTTCTCCCCTGTTTCTCTTTGGTATTCATGGCAACACAGGAAAGTTTTTTGTCTTGTAAAGGAAAACAGTGTGGATTCAGCAGAAGAAAGATTTTAACCACCTTGATGAAAGAAATACTACATTCCTGAAAGGAGAAAAGCAAAAACAGCCATTTTAAAATTTTCAGTATTCTTACTACTGACTCCAAGGATTTCTCCCTCCCCATTTCTCTAGTTCCCTCTCTGTAAAGTTATATAGTTAAAAGAGCATTTAACATAACATTTGATGCTTAGAGTGTGTCATGTCCTAGCCAAAACGTTCATCAGTTTTCCTGTCACTTTTAACTACCTGGTCTTCAATGGAGACTGACATCCAGAAACAAAAATAAGGAATTTGACATTGTTAGAAAATCCTTCAAATGAGTTGTGGGCTTTGGATTTGGGAAACCCTGTTGGGGCTGCTATGTGTTGCTTATGATATTACTGCATGTTGTCTGGTTTCACTACTGATGGATAATGCACCATTAAACACATACCATATTTTTCAGAGTATAAGACACTCCAAAGTATAAGACGCACCTAGATTTTGGGGATGGAAACAAGGGGAAAATATCTGCCTCTGCCTCCCAGCAGTTGCCTCCTTGCAACAAACAGTACAGACAATATACACTGTTTGTAGTGTATTTCAGACTATACTTGTAGAGAAGCTGTTAAAATTGATGTGCTACAGGCGCTCCCCCCATTTTTACATGCTTTTTTCGCCCTCCTCAGGCTCCAGAGGCTTTATAGGAGCCTGGGGAGGGCGAAAACAGCGGACGCCCTCCAGAGTCATCAGGGAAGCCTCTGGACAGTCCCTGAAGCCTTCGGAGCGCTCAAAACGATCCTCCGAGCAAACCGGAAGTCACTTCTGGTTTGCTCGGAGGATCATTTTGAGTGCTCCGAAGGCTTCAGGGAAGCCTCCGGACGGTCCCTTAAGCCTTCGGAGCGCTCAAAACGACCATCCGAGCAAACCGGAAGTCACTTTCGGTTTGCTCGGAGGATCGTTTTGAGTGCTCCGAAGTCTTCAGGGACTGTCCGGAGGCTTCCCCGGCGCCTCCGGAGGGTGTCCGGGGGTGGGCGGGGGAGGCTGTTTTCACCCTCTCCAGGCTCTATAGGAGCCTGCGGAGGGTGAAAAATGGCTTTAAAAAAGGGTGAACTCAGCTGGCCAGCGTGCGCATATGCGCTGGCCAGCTGCCAGGGCAGCGCCTTGTGTGCCCTGACAAATGGCTCCGTGTGCCACCTGTGGCACGCGTGCCATAGGTTTGCCATCACTGCTATAGCTTATTGAAGCCTCCGCAAGCCCGTTTGCTGTAAATAGGTAAATTGCTGGGAGTCAGAGGCCAAAGGGTTGGGGCCAGGGAGCTCCATTCAGTGTATAAGACACACCCAAATTTTCACCCCCTTTTAGGGGGGGAAAAGGTGTGTCTTAGGCTCTGAAAAATACGGTACATCGATAGATTTTATTACTGGTTTTACCATAGTTGGGTGTAATTTTCTTGTATGGTTTGAATTTAATAAGACCTGTGCTTTCATTTTCATTTTTCTTCCACTGGTATACTGCTCTTTTCTTTCAGGTGAAATGCAGTGTAGGAATGCACATCACAAGTGCCATAATTGCATTAATTGGTATTCTGCAGTATATACTTGAGTTGACTTTGAGTGATAGTTTTTCTATCAATAACCATCCAAAGGATTCGATAAAAGTAAGTAAACCAATCTGCTCTAGAATTTTGGCTTCATGTGTAGAATCCAGAAGGATGCTTATGTACACAATATATATGTCACAATGTTGGGCAGGGATCAGATGTGGTTTGGGGCAAATAAATAGATGGGAGTCCAGATTTGCAGGGATGTTGTTTCTTATGGCACTTTCCACAACTCCAAAGTCCTGGTAAGGCCTGAACTTTACTTCTGTCATTTCTACCTAAGAACCTTTTGACCAATTATCAGAATCTAGAATCAACACCATTGAATTTGGTTTGAAATCTTCCCTAAAACACATCTTAGTCCTACATGTAATCCTCAACTTACAACAGTACGTTTAATGACCAATCAAATGTATAATAACGGGGGGAAAGTGACGACTGTTTCTCACCCTTTCAGCGTCTCCATGGTCATGTGATAAAATTCAGATGCTTGGCAACTGATTCCTATTTATAACAGTTGCAGTGTCCTGGGGTCATGTGGTCACCTTTTGCAACCTGACAAGCAAATTCATTGGGGAAACCAGATTCACTTAACAACCGTGTTACTAACTTAACAACTGCAGTGATTCACTTAGCAACTGCAAGAAAGGTCATGAAATGGGGCAAACTTCACTTAACATATGTCTCACTTAGCAACAGAAATGTTGGGCTCAACTGTCATAAGTTGAAGACTAGCTATATTTCATTTGAATGCTGTTTTTTTATAATAACGATGATTAAAACTCAAAAATTAAAAAAAAACTAATCCAAAGTAAAAATCTAAAAAGAAAAAATGAACAGCGCAAAAGAAAAAGAGAAAAAGGGGAAAAAAAGAAAAATTAAGAAATGACTTCTCTTTCAAGTCAAATACAATTTCAGTAACCTATTAATAACTTATTCTCTGATATTTCAACCAAGATCTCTTCTTTCCTAATTTATCTCTTATTTATGAACAAATAAATCCTCATCATTCAATCTTAATTAGCAAAAGTCTAGTGAAGAGTTACCAGAAATAATATGGTATAGTCAAGAATGCAAGTAAGGACTGTGATGTTGATGCTATTATACATCTTGGCACAAATGATCTGTCCCAAAAAGATGTACTTTCTGTGAAAAATGATTTCCAGAGCTTGGGGTATGAACGTAGTAGTATAGGTTGTAAGCTTATCTTTTCAGAGGTTTTACCAGTATATAAGGAACAAAAAGGGAAGGGCCAGTGTGTAGCAGAGTGTAACGTGTGGCTAAGGGAGTGGTGTAAAAGGGAAGGCTTTGGTTTTATTAATCATGATGTCTGCAGCTGGTCCAATGAAAAACTGTACAAAAGAGATGGTTTGCACCCATCCAAGAAAGGGACTGGATTACTTGGCATTAAATTCACAGATTTTCTGGATAAACATTTAAACTGAACAGCGGGGACAGAGAATTAATTGATACAGAACATTTCTGTCCCCAGCAATCTAAAATTCATACGGTTATCAGTGCATGTAACACAGATGTTTGTGCGGGTAAGATTATCACTCCTGCTGTCAAGCAAAACCAAGTATTTAATAGTGAGTGCCATACCATGTGCATGAATCATACAAGTGGCAAGAAAATAGGGGCAGTCAGGCATAACACAGGTTATGTAGACAGTAAACACAGGGTCAATCAAAATGGACTCAAATGTCTAAACACCAATGCACAGAGCATGAGGAATAAACAGGGCGAATTAGAAATTCAAGTAAAAGAGGGCAGATACGATATTGTTGCCATTACAGAAACTTGGTGGGATGAAACCGACAAATGGAACATACAGAGGATTTAAATTATTTAAAAGAAATAGACTAAATAAAAGAGGAGGTGGAGTTGCACTATATATAAGAAATAATTACCTCTCTACAGAAATAGAGCACAACAATGATGAGAACTATCTTGAATGCATTTGGGTCAATATTAAAGGTTGGGGGGGGGGGGAATGACATTGCCATAGGTCTATACTACAGGCCACCCAACCAAGCAGAGGAAGTAGATGAACTTTTTGTTACTCAGCTAACTAAGGTATGTAGGAAGCACACCACAATAGTAGTGGGGGATTTTAACTACCCTGACATCAACTGGGAAACAAAATCTGCACCAAGTGGAAGATCCAACAGGCTCCTAACAAACCTAGCAGACAACTTTGTTTCCCAAAAAGTAGAGAAGGGAACAAGGGGATCAGCCATATTGGACTTAATTCTCACTAACAGAGAGGAAATGATAGAAGGTGTTGAAGCCACAGGAACCCTGGGGGCAAGTGACCATGCAATATTGGAATTCAACATTATGCAAACAGTAGTAGAACAAAGTGAAACCAGAGTCTTGAACTTTAAGAGAGCTAATTTCAATAAACTTAGAGAGAGCTTGGGAAAAATTCCTTGGATGAGAATCCTCAAGGGGAAAACAACTCAAGAAGCTTGGGAAATTTTGAAAAATGAGAGTACAAAAGCCCAATCTAGCACAATACCAATGAAGAAGAAAAATAACAGTTCCCAAAAGAAACCAGCATGGCTGCATAAAGAACTCTCTGACAAATTGCAAGGCAAAAAAGATAAGTGCAAAAAGTGGAAAGGGGGGGACATAACTAAGGCAGAATATCAGCTAAGGCTCACAATGAAGAAAGGCTTGCCACAAAGGTAAAAAATAACAAAAAAAGCTTCTTCCAACATGTTAAAAACAAGAAGAGTTAAGGAAACAATTAGTCCATTGCTGGGAGAAAGTGGCAAGAAGATGACAAGCAACAGGGAGAAAGCAGAACTATTTAATGTTTTGTATCTGTCTTTACACAAAGGAATAAAACAGTCCAACCTATCAAAAACAGCACCACAAAAATCAGATTAGGAACACAAACTGAAATAGGGAAGAAAATGGTAAATGAGCACCTGTCTACCCTAGACGAGTTCAAATCACCAGGACCGAATGGACTACACCCCAGGGTTCTGAAGGAACTGGCAGACGAGATCTCAGAACCACTGAACTATACTTTTCAGAGATCCTGGAGCACCGGGGAACTACCAGAGGACTGGAAAAGAGCTGATGTGGTTTCCATCCAGAACCACAGATCCAGGAAACTACAGACCTATCAGCCTGACCTCAATACCAGGAAAGATTCTGGAAAAGATAATCAAGCAACGAATTAGTGAACACCTAGAAGCAAACAAAGTAATAGCCAAAAGCCAACATAGGTTTGTCAAAAACAGATCATGCCAGACTAATCTTATTGCATTCTTTGACAAAGTGACAAAATTAGTGGACCAGAGGAATGTCGTCGATATAGTTTACTTGGACTTCAGTAAGGCATTTGATAAGGTAGACCATAATCTACTACTAGATAAAGTAGAAGAATGTGGGTTGGACAGCATCACCACCAGATGGATTCGTAACTGGCTGACAAACCGCACTCAACATGTAGTCCTCAATGGAACTGCATCTACATGGAGGGAAGTATGCAGTGGAGTACCCCAAGGCTCTGTTTTAGGCCCAGTACTCTTCAACATCTTCATCAATGATTTGGATGAGGGAATAAATTGGGAACTCATCAAATTTGCAGATGACACCAAGCTGGCAGGAATGGCCAACACTCCAGAAGATAGACTAAAGATACAGAAGGATCTTGACAAACTTGAACATTGGGCACTATCTAACAAAATGAAATTCAGTGGTGAAAAGAGTATGGTTCTACACTTAGGCAACAAAAATGAAATGCACAGGTACAATATAGGTGGTACCTTGCTCAACAGTAGTAATTGTGAAAGGGATCTTGGGATCCTAGTGGACAACCATTTAAATATGAGCCATCAGTTTGCAGCAGCTGCCAAAAAAGCCAACACAGTTCTAGGCTGCATCAACAGAGGGATAGAATCAAGATCACGTGAAGTGTTAATACCACTTTATAATGCTTTGGTAAGGCCACACTTGGAATACTGCATTCAGTTTTGGTCACCATGATGTAGAAAAGATGTGGAGACTCTAGAAAGAGTGCAGAGAAGAGCAACAAAGTTGATTAAGGGACTGGGGACTAAAACATAGGAAGAACGGTTGCAGGAACTGGGTATTAAGCTTAAGAGAAAGAAGGACTAGGGGAGACATGATAGCAGTGTTCCAATATCTCAGGGGTTGCCACAAAGAAGAGGGAGTCAAACTATTTTCCAAGGCACCTGAGGGTAGAACAAGAAGCAATGGGTGGAAACTAATCAAGGAGAGAAGCAACTTAGAACTGAGGAGAAACTTCCTGAAAGTTAGAACAATTTATCAATGGAACAGCTTGCCTCCAGAAGTTGTGAATGCCCCAAAACTGGAAGCCATTAAGAAGATGTTGGATAGCCATTTGTCTGAAATGATATAGGGTTTCCTGCCTAGGCAGGGGGTTGAACTAGAAGACCTCCAAGGTCCCTTCCAACTCTGCTATTTTATTATTGTATTATTGTATATATTTTAACTTAAGCCACCTTCATTGTTGATTATTTTCTTTATCCAGTAACATAATTTTCTCCAAAAGCAAGCAAACAAACAAACTTTCCCCCATATCTTCTATTTACAAATAAATCTGTAAAACCTCACAATTCAAATTTTTATTAAGAGCTATCAGAAGTAACAACATACTAAAATTTTTGATCTTTAATCCCTTCAAAGAGCATCCCACAAGTTAATTTTTCATCATTTTTTTCTTCTTCTCTTAGAAACTCTTAATTTTTGTAAGATTAACCTATGCAAAAAACAAACACAGCATAACCTTAATCATACAAGTCTTTCAATTTTAACATAATTTTGAATTTTCTCTAAAACACAAACAAAAGGAGCTGAGAGCACACCCATGTTAAAGGGTGTGCTCCTCGCTCCCTTTAAAGAGGTACTGGTAAAATCCCTCCTCAAGCTGGACTCCACTGTTCTGGACAACGTTCATCCAGTTTAGAGAAGGCAGTGGCTTTGCAATCCAGATGATCCTGGAGGAAAGAGATTATCTGGATTCTTTTCAATTAAATTTCAGGCCTGGATATGGGACAGAAACAATTTTGTTTGCACTAAAGGAAGATGGGACCAGGATGGAGGTGGTGCATCCATCCATGCTCTTCTTGACAACTTTTTATGGTGCATAAGGTTCAGGTGAAATGTGTGCCCTTGTGCAAATATTTGATTTTATACAGGGATCTGAAATATTACTGATCCCCATTTAATTCTCTGGGGTTTATTTGATATACTGCAAAATATAATAATGCTACGATATTCCCTGTTCTGTTTTTTTCATAATATCAGAGACTGTGTATTGCGCCTGTTTTTCCTGATACAATGGTTCCTCCCAGTGTTTCCAAGGAAGCAGCTGGGAGTCCCTTTTAATGGTGTAGCACATAGATGGATTTATGTTTCAGCAAATCACAATCTTTCCACATGTGTCCTCCCTAATCTATAGGAAGTCGGGATTTGCCTCTCCACCATGCTGTTCTTGTTCAGATTGCTGGAATTTTTCATCACTGTTTCACTTACACATTTTGGATGCCAGGCAACTTGCTGTGTTAATGACCAGGTAACTATTTGATCCTTTGATAATAATTTTAGCTTATATCTGGACAAGGTAGGTAGATTTGATCAGAGAACGGTGATTAAATGGCCAGGCCATAAGTTGTTAGGATGTTTATTTCTACCTTTAAAGATTTCTCTATCAGAGCTTATAACTCTCGAAGGTTTCAGAGAATGTGGCCCCAGCTTATTCTAGGCAAACACAGTGCTAGAATTAAAAATACACAACTGGGGAAGCTATTCTTCTTACCTAGAATAAGATGTCCCAAGCCACAGTCAGTATTCTTATATATAAGTATTATTTTCTGTTGCAGGCAGCCATTCGTTTTGTGCCTTACCAAGTAGTCAGCGAATATGTACCACTCGCGATTGAACCAAATTCATCCTCTCCACCAGCCTATGATAATGTGGTTACCAGGCCAGAGTAAGAAAAAACAAGAAACCCAGGAAGGAATTGTGACAAGTGTTGCACCAGAGGTCATAGAAGAAGCAATTCATATTATATTGTTTTGTTTTATTCTAATCTCTAGCTTGCTTATTTTTCAATTACAGCCTTTAAGCACCACATTTAATGGTGGCAAGTTTTAAAAGAACTTTTTTTACATAATAGTTATAAAGAAGAAGCAAGAATTTTTGACGATGCACACAGTTTATTACTCCTTTGTTTATATTCTGGATTGCATTTCCTTTTTCTGATGACTGTTGTATTATGAAGGAAGTCTGATGTTACAGAAAAGAGGGAGAAAAAAAACACCTAGCAAAATTGAGACACAAGTGATTGGTAAACAAGTCATTGGCAATAGCAATGTTAATAGCAGTTGCATACAGTAATTACTCTGATCCCAAGGAGATTAGTAGAAATTTGCACACATTTGAAGCCTGTAGAGTGTTTGATACTGTTGTTTCCTGTATATGTACAATAAAGGTGAATTAGTAGTGCTAATGGAGTGTCTGCATGAAATTGCCTGCTTACTATTTCAAATAATGCCCCAACTACATGTTCAACTCTCCTTCCAAGGAAAACTTGTTAGTTGTAAGTCTTTAGCCTGGTGTGTCTTGCCAACAGAGTTCAAGCCAGAAAGGAAGATTAAAATAGCTCTTTTTTATGTCTATAAGTAGAGAGGACATCTCAGTGATCACTCAGCCAAAAGAGGAACAGCTTAAAAAGCTGGACAATTGCTTTATATATAGTTTAAACTATTGGCTTTTGAATGAGTTCTTTTATTGGATATAGTCAATTTGACACATTTCTGTGCAGTAGCTCTAGTCTAGCATGTAACTTGCAAAACCCCATAATTGCTTAGGGATATTCATGACATGTGGTTTGCATGCTATGAGTTACTAAAGTCACTAAAGTTCAAGTCCAAGTTGGTGTCCTTAGCAGCTTTGAATCCGTTCTTATCTGGCTATACAGTCTTCATTTATAGTTTGCTTTGTTGCTAAACTAAGAACTAAAAACATTATCTCCTAATCCCAGAGGTGCTTTTTCAGGAGGCAACTAGACTTTTTGGTTTGTTTTTCTTTTTTGAAGACAAGAAGCTTCTTCAGCTTTGACTGGATGATGGGGAGTGGAAGGATTTATGTTCTTTGCAGACAGCTAGTCATTTGCATTCTTTTAGAGGGTCATTGAGGCGACTTGGAGGTTTATCTATGTCCTCAGGGTCACCCGAGTAGTGCAAATGGGTGTGGAGCCTTCTTGGCTTCAGGATGTTTTCTGCCCTGTATCCCTTCAGGCCCAGGCTGTTGGGGATGAGTCTGTTGTCTGCAAGGAGTATAAATCCTTCCATTCTCTACCACCCAGTCAGAGCTAAGGGAGCTTCTTTGATGACAAGTGAAATGTCTTCAAAGAAAAAAAAACCAAGAAAGTCCAGTTGCCTGTTGAAAAAGCACGGTGGAAAGTTATCACCCAGCCCTCTCCCAGAAAAATAAAATATCCTAGGAAATATTGAAAAGGCAGAATGTTTCTCTGGATGTAAAAAGGAAGAAACATGTTTTAAATTGAGAATAGCTCCCTGTAGCTTCTTGCCTCCACCCACTTTGTCAATGGGCCATTAAGAAGGCCAAGCCAGTCCCTTTACATAATAAAGAATTCTCCCCTTCAGCTCCAGGGGGATGGGATTAAGGCATGATAATATTGGCCCTTTACCCAACTCACCACATGGCATCTGAGAACTCAACCAAACTTGGATTCAAAACGCAGCCTACAGAGTTGCCCCTGCATAGCCCCATGGGAGTCTGAAAACCAATCAGAATACAAGCTCAAGATCAAAGGGCAGAGAGGGCATAAAACCAGGAACTCAGCATCTCAGTCCTTCCTTCTCTTCTTCTTCCCAACATTGAAGCACATGATCACCTTTTCTGTTCAGGACTCAAGCCATGTGGTCCTGTCCACCATTAAACCATCTTTCCAAGCAGCCTCCATGTCTCCAGTGTCTTTTTCCCCACTTGGACCCGAACCCAGGACATTTCTCCCAACAGTACCTATCAAAGTCCTGTCTGCACTGCAGCCTTCCTGACTTCCTCGTGTTTCATTGAAATCCCAAGGGGGGAGGGGCATTATGAGAGATGGTCCAAGGGATGAAAAAATGACATCTGACTAACCAATGAGAATGCATTACTGTCCCACAAGAATATAGGCTCTCAAATGTTGCCTAAATAAGTTAGGAAAACATTTTAATGAATCTGAAGAATGAAATAATATTTGGAAGCCATATTTTGGAAACACAGTGATCGGATTTACTTTAAAAAAAAATAAGCGGCAGAAATATTGAGGTCTCTTGTAGTGTCTCAGAGGCCGCACCCAAGTTCTCGGCATATCTGAGTAGAAGCTGAAGCATTTTCTCTTATTTGGAATCCTAGCAACCAGCTCCAGAATTTTCCCCACTTTGCTTCATTCCAGCCAGAGGAGGTATTCAGCCAGTTCTGACAGGTTCTGGAGAACCGGTAGCAGAAATTTTGAGTAGTTCGGAGAACCGGCAAATAAGCTGGCCTCGTCTCCGCTGCCTCCCAGCTGATCTTCTTTTGTTGCCCTGAACTGGAGAACAGAGCTGGAAAGCAGGTTAGTGGGGTGGGGAGGGAATGGGGATTTTGCAGTATCATTCCCCTGCCACGCCCACAAAGCCACCCCCACAGACCAGTAGTAAAAAAAAATTGAATCCCACCACTGATTCCAGTGTTCCTTAAGGATTGATTATGCTTACCTCCATTGGATTGTTTTGGAGTATTCTCTCCTCCCTCTTTTCTCCTTGGCATAGTTCCTTGAGTATTTGGGTTCCCTGCCCAACCTGTTGAGAGTGGCTGGTGCATTTAAGACAAAGGAAAGAAGGAAAGAAGGAAAGAAAGGAAGGAAGGAAGGAAGGAAGGAAGGAAGGAAGGAAGGAAGGAAGGAAGGAGAAACTATAATAGACCTTTTGCGTCTTGTTCTTGTGAATCCATTTCAAAATAAAGCTGAAAAGGCCAGAAAGGCAACAAAATCTGGGTGCATAGACTTTGCAAATAGGTTGAGACTTCCCAAGGATGAGATTCTCTAGAATAGAATAGGCTGCAAAGTGGTCTGGTAAGTGAAAATATGTGGCTATTAGACATAGTCCTTCTTTATATTCACAGGCTACAAAAATCCCCTATTTCTTCAAGACTGAGATACAAAAGATGGTTATTTAATGAGAAGGGAAAAGCTGCGTACCAGAGCTGAAATGCATCGCAGAGTTCCTGAGTATGAGAGAACCGGCCCTCTTATTGATCATAGGGATGGTTCACATTGCCTCTCACTCCAAGGTTCAAATCCCTGCTCCCTCATAACGCTTACTTATTGACCTGGTCCCATTATTGTTTATAGCATTTAGCTAATAGTGGAAAAACTACATTGGACTTTGGAAAAAGAATTAGGTGTTGGGCAATGAATCAAAATCGATACTGGGTTTTAAATGATGGTGAACCCTTGATCCTAACCACTTTTCAAAAACACATTAATGAGAACTAGGCAATGGCTCCATCTTAAACAAAACTCAGTACTAAAGATCCTTTCCTGTTTTTTCTTAAGACTCATTGTAAATTTCTTTATAGTTCTCTATGCGTTTCTCTATTCCGATGGCTTCCATAATTATTCTCTTGTTGAAGTGTTCTGTTTTGGAGATTAACCTGGTTCCTTCAAAATTGATTTCATGTCCTGTAGCTTTAAGGTGCTGGAAAAGGGAGGAAGTTTTTTTCTTTTTTTCTTACTGCGTTCTTGTGTTCTGTGATGCATGCATTTATGTATTAATCTCCAACGGATTCCAAAGAAAAACAATTACCAACCTAATCCAAAGGGAGATTCCCCCAAAAAAACCAAGACACAGAACAGGACAACGGCATCGCCCTCCTCCCTTACATCAAAGGCACCACAGATAAAATCAGCAAAATTCTCCACAAGCACAATATCAAGACAACCTTCACCACTGACCAAAAAATAGCCAACATCTTAAGAAACCCCAAAGACAAAATCCAGCTAGAAAACCAAGGAGTCTACAAAATACCATGCAAAATCTGCCCGGCAACATATATAGGACAAACAAACAGGAAAATAAATGTACGCATCACAGAACACAAGAACGCAGTAAGAAAAAAAGAAAAAAAACTTCCTCCCTTTTCCAGCACCTTAAAGCTACAGGACATGAAATCAATTTTGAAGGAACCAGGTTAATCTCCAAAACAGAACACTTCAACAAGAGAATAATTATGGAAGCCATCGAAATAGAGAAACACCCCCACAACATGAATAAACATGATGATACCTCCCACCTACCAAACATCTGGAAACCACCCCTAGTCAACAAACGAACCCCACCCACCACCCAGGCCATTACAATACAAAACAACAATGCACACGCAACCATCACCAATCAGCACCAATCTACCAATCATGATGCAACCACACAACCAATCATTCCACTTACTGAAACAAAGCCAGCACTCCATCCCCTCCCACCAGGATTTCCACAGAGACAGCAGCTTCGATTGCACTTTAAGCCAAAAACAACAGCCTTATATATAATTTACATATAAGTATATCAAACAGATTGTGACCGTCCTGGCATTTCATCTGCCATAGAAACCAAAGTGAAAGACAAATAACATATATACTACTTACACAGTGCTAGTCTTATAAGCAAACCTTGTTTTTTATGCCTTACCAAGTCAACAGAGATGCAACAGTCGCATGTGAACCCAATCAGCGTTTTCCACCAGCCTATGATAATATGGTTACTGAGCCATAGTCAGGGGGAAAAACTCGCACCCAACAGCAGGAAGAAATTGTGAGAAGTGTCACACCAGATGAGAAGCAATGAATTTCATGTTGTTTTACTTTTGCCCTCCAGTTTGTTTATTTTTCAATTAAAAGTCTTTAAGTACCAAGTTAAATGGGGACAAATTTTAAAAGTGATGCTTCTTACCTGATAAGTTATAATGCTTACCAAGAAGCAAGAATTTGCGCTGCAGTTCATCCACATCTGTCTTGAGGAAGAATCTCTGCAATGGTTGATGCAAGCAGCTTTGTTTATATTCTGGATGGCATTTAATTTTTATGGCAAATATTAAATTGAGTAGGAGGTCTGAGGCTACAGAAAAGAAAAACAGCAAAAGTAAAGTAGACATTATTAATAAAATGTATCATTGGCAGAATAGTAGCAGTTACTTAATCACTCTGACCCCAAAGAGATTGATAGAAGTTTGTATACCATTAAAATCAACACTATAGGTTTGTGATACAGTTATTTGCTGTACGTGTACAATGAATCTGAATGAGTAATGCTAATGAAATGTGTCTGTATGAAATTGGCTACTATTGGCTATTTGATGCTAAGGGTGTAGAAAGGTTTTGTTTTCTATTTTGTTCTTTTTTTCTGCACTTCTGCCTTTCTCCTTTTCTTTATTTCCTTTACTCTGCATTAGTACTTCTGATACTCAGTTGTTTTCTCCAGTAGAATAGCATGTCCTTTATATACATTAAATATTGATATATTAAATAATGTAAGCAGCATTGTCCATCAATACATTATCTCCCTCTTGTTTTTCCCTCCCAAATTTTCTTTTTCTTATAAAAGAAAGCTTATAAGAGAACCATTTCCCTGGTTTATTCATAAATTGAAAATGTCTGTGTTTTGCATAATTCAATTTTATTCCCAGTTCACTTATGGCTAACTTGGAGAACTGTTACTATAAAATCTTAATTTCTTGACAGATTTATGTTCCCTAGGAAATTCTTTAACTCATATTTGTATTTCATTCAAAATATTTTGGGTTTTCTCTTGCCTCTTCTGTAATTCAGAATGATAATGTGTCAGGAAACTGGACCTGCCACACTCACAGTTGGTTATCATCCCATTGATTGAAGCACCTGTCTAATTTCCCCTTGAAATGAATTGAACTAAGGACATGAAAGCCAATCTCATAATATAGGGAAATTGGCATCTAGAAGAGTTAACGGCAAGCAGCTTTTTAAAAAGATGAAATCTGGGAATAGCGTGGCTCATCAGGAAGGGGAAGCAGTCTCCCCATCCAAAATTACTATTACAGCATTGAAGCGATCTTCTCTCCACAGCCCCAAAGACGTTCGCAGAACAGTCAATACAAAACAGCAATAGAAGGATCAGGACTCTAGAGGGCGCTCCCGTGTAACACACATAGTGAAGGAATCGGAAACTCCAAGATAGCAGAAGTTTATCTCACCAATGAAAACGAATTATGTTATAAATCATCTTATAAAGAAAAATTTATACCTATACTAGGAAGCCTATGAGGTCCTTGGAAGTTTTTCTAGGGTTTGTGTCTGTGTATGACAGACGGGGAGGCTGTGAACGCAATGCGCGTCCTTTTGTTTTTATTTCTGGCGATTCCTGCAAAGGTTCTGGAAATCTCCGAGGGGTTGAAAACGAGTCCCACCAAGCGCGGGACTTAACTTACTTTGGGACAAAGAGAGAAGCAAAAGTGATAAAAACGCAGAAGGTTCCTGGCCCCAAACTCTTATTTGTTGCAACAGTTAAAGGGGCAAGAAAGATGTTTTTTTCTGGATGTTAGATATTAGCATATATCGGGATAAGTCTTCCCTCAGGTCCGCTCCTACAGCGGGAAACAGGTATTCCTCTGATTGGTCAATGGGCGTGCCTCATCCCTATAAAAGGGGAACCCTCCGACCACAGAGTAAGCTGGATCACTACTATTACTAATAAAGAGCTGTTAAGTCACGTCGTGTCCGCAGTCTGTCTCTCGTTGCCCAGATCTAACATTGGCGACGAGGGTGGGATTGAGAGACAGATAGGACGAAGAACGCTACTTCAAGAATCTCCGGATTTGATCCAGCCCAGGAATTCGGCAGAAATTCCGGCAGCCATCTCAGATCACCGCAGCGCGGCAAATTCAAACTGAGAAGATGGCGATGCATGCTCCCCCCGCTCCTTTCGACCCAGCAACCGACGAATGGGAAGCCTTCATGATTCGCTTCGAGTGTTTCCTCGAAGCAAATGAGTACACGGGGATCACCGATGCAAGAAAGAAAAATATCTTCCTCGGCTACTGCGGAAAGGAAGTCTTCAATACGGCCAGAGACCTCACCGCGCCTACTCCAATACAAGCAGTACCATGGGCGACGCTGAAACAAGCCTTGGAAACACATTACGCGCCAAAACCGTCCCGCCATGTCAGCCGCAAAGAGTTCAACATGAGGACTCAAAAGGCGGGAGAATCCATTAACCAATTTGTTGCAGCTCTACGAAGAATAGCAGCCCACTGTGAATACAGGGATTTGGAAGAGCATATCTTAGAGCAATTCATCTGTGGGGTAAGAGACATTTCGTTGCAAAAGAAACTGTTAGCCAACCCGAATCTAACCCTACAGTCAGCATTGAACAAAGCAAGAGCGTCGGAATCAGCGGAGAAATCAGCAGTGACCATACAACGAAGGGTCAACGAAACCCAGCCAGCACCGAGACAAACCAGAGTCCACTACGAAGACGCAAGCCCCGACTACGTGGATCCCGAGTTCGAGGACAGTCACCTAATGCAGAGCAGTCACTGGAGGCCTGGGGGGAAACCCGGATCCCGTTTGCCGCCCTGCGCAAGCTGCGGAGGGAATCACCCCAGGTCTACTTGCAGGTTCAGGAACGTTGTTTGTTCGCACTGCAACAAACTTGGGCACATCGCACGAGTGTGCCGGAGCGGAGTCCCTGCCTCACGGCAGCCACCCATGTACCGCCAACAGAAGCCCAACCCAGGGGCTTGGCGAAATCAAAAAGGGCGCCCAGAGAAAAATCCACAAGTGTTTACCCAGAGAGAAACTCCCCAAAGAGCTGAACGAGCGTATTCCCAGAGAGATTACTCACAAGAAAGTGAGCGAGCGTATCCCCAGAGAGAATTCACACAGAGAGCCGAAAGAGCGTTCTACCAAGACGCTCAACGAGAGTATTTTCAGGATATAGATGATGAGATAGAGTTGACCCAGAGAGAGGAGTTGCGAACGTATCTCACCACGATACATCAGGTCCGCCCTAAGCGGCCCAAAAGGCTGAAAGTCACAGTCCTCTTGGAGGGCTCACCCTGCGAGCTGGAGGTTGACACAGGATCAACCCTGACGATCATTTCATGGGCATCCATGAAACAGGCCATTCCCAGCCTCAGAAAGAGCCAACTGCGCGCTCCTGACGTCCTGCTACGAGACTACCAGGGGAACCAAGTCCCCATCGTGGGCCAAGGCACATTCCACATCCAGTTTAAGGACATCGAAGCCCAGCTGCCCGTGACCATCTCCAGCGCGCCATTGCAGAACCTCCTGGGGCTTGATTGGTTTGAAGCCCTGGGATTAGAAGTCACCGGAATCAACGCCGTGAGAAACAGCAGCGCTGAAAAGATCTTTAAGGAGTTCGAGGATGTGTTCAGCTCCGGTCTTGGTAAGTATGTGGGCAAACCAATATCGTTCAATTTAGATCCAAATGTGGCGCCAATCCGGCTTAAACCGAGACGAGTGCCTTTTGCACTCCGCCCAAAAATAGATAAAGAGATAGATAAGTTAGTGGAACAAGGAATCCTGGAGCCGGTAGATCACGCGCGTTGGGAGACACCTATCGTGACCCCAGTTAAGTCAGACGGATCAGTCCGCTTGTGCGCAGACTATAAATGCACAATTAATGTCGCGCTACAACAGAGCGCATATCCGGTGCCCGTAGTACAGCACCTATTGCACTCATTGGGGCCAGGAAAAGTTTTCGCTAAATTAGATATGGCACAAGCTTACCAGCAACTGCCAGTAGATAGCGCCACAGCGGAGGCCCAGACTATAGTGACGCACAGAGGAGCGTTTAAATGCAACCGGCTACAATTCGGCGTAAGTATTGCTCCAGGATTGTTCCAGAGCGTCATGGAACGACTGTTGCAAGGGATACCGGGAGTCGTCCCATATTTTGACGATATCTTGGTGTCCGCTGCAAACGAGGAGCAACTAAACAAAAGAGTCAGATCGGTTTTGGCCAGAATCAGAGAGAAGGGTCTCCGCCTGAAAAAAGAAAAATGCCAAATTAACGTGCCTAGCGTAGAATTCCTGGGTTATAGAATTGATGGTCAGGGAATTCACCCCACTGAAAAGAAAATTAAGGCGATCCAGGACGCCCCCACACCACGAAATCAAACCGAGTTGCAGGCCTTCCTCGGACTACTTAATTTCTACAGCGTTTTTCTGAGACAGAAGGCGACCGTTGCTGAGCCACTACACCGTCTACTCCAGAGGAACGCACCATGGAGATGGGGACGAGCAGAAGCTGCAGCATTCGCCGGGGTAAAGCGCCTGCTCACCACTGACTCACTACTTGTACAATACAGTCAGACCCTCCCGCTGGTATTGACCTGCGACGCATCGCCGTTCGGGGTTGGAGCAGTCCTCAGCCACAGGATGCCCGACGGGAAAGAAGCACCCATTGCTTTCTACTCCAGAACTCTTTCATCGGCCGAAAGGAACTACAGCCAAATGGACAGAGAAGCATTGGCTGCCGTTGCAGGTGTGAAACGTTTCCATGAATACCTCTACGGCCGCGATTTTGAACTCATTACTGATCACAAACCGCTGTTAGGACTTTTGGCGGGAAATCGCCCCACTCCGGTCTCCCTTTCTCCACGTATGACCAGGTGGACTGTTTTCCTGGCTGCGTACTCTTACAAGTTAATTCATCGACCGGGCTCCACTCTAGGGCACGCAGATGCGCTCAGCCGTTGCCCATTACCAGACATTTTGCCAGACCCCACTCCAGAAGTACCGGTATTGCTCATTGACTGTTTGGATTCGGGACCGGTTTCTTCTTACGACGTTGCAAGGTTCTCCTCGAAGGACAATTTAATAAAACAAGTGCAAACTTGGGTATGGAGGGGGTGGCCAAAGGGAAATGTGGGCCCGGAATTCAAAATGTTTTGGTCTAAACGGGACGAACTCTCCGTGTTACAGGGATGTTTGTTGTGGGGGGATCGAGTTGTTATTCCTTTTGCGCTACGAAAAAAGGTATTGAATGCTTTACATATGGGGCATCCGGGGATCGTGAGAATGAAAGCGTTAGCGAGAAGTTATGTGTGGTGGCCCAATATGGACAAAGAAATAGAGGAGTGGGTGGCCACTTGCGATCCATGCCAGGAGTCGAGACCAGCACCCCCGGAAGCGCCCGCCACAGAATGGGAGAAACCCAAGGCACCCTGGTCACGCATTCATATTGATTTTGCAGGGCCATTCCAGGGTCAAACCTTCCTCATAGTTGTAGATGCTTATTCTAAATGGTTGGATGTAGTCCTAATGACATCAACCACGGCAGAGGCAGTTATAAAGGTTCTTAGGCGGCTTTTCGCCACCCATGGTCTACCAGATCTGTTAGTATCGGACAACGGGCCCCAATTCACGGCCATGCAGTTCGAAACATTTTTAGCAGGGTTGGGAATCAGACACGCCCTCATCGCGCCATTCCATCCAGCGTCCAATGGTCAGGCAGAAAGAATGGTGCGGTTCGCGAAAGAGGCCCTCGCCAGGATGGGCCCGGGGGATTGGCAAACACGCATTGACCATTACCTCCTCATTCAACACATTACCCCGAGCGCAACGACGGGTAGAAGCCCCGCTGAACTACTAATGGGTCGCCGCCTACGATCTCACCTGGACAGGCTCCACCCGAATTATTCTACCTCGGCTCCCCCAGACTCTACAAGTAAGGTCAGATCTTTTAGAGAAGGAGACACTGTTTATGCTCAAAATTACACAGGGGGGACATTGTGGATACCGGCAAGGGTCATTGGCATCATGGGCCCTCGATCGTATTTGTTAGAGCTTGAAGATGGGCGGAATTGGAGAAGGCACATCGATCAGCTTCGAGGTCGCCTAGCACACTCCAACTTAAGGGATGAGGGCGAAAGTTTCCTGTCCACAGAAAGACAACCGCAGGGAAACTTCATCCCAGGAAACGACGACACCGGCGAGCTAAGCGGGGGACAGGACATCACGCACGCAGCTGAGCAACCCCCCGTCATCACAGCCGCTGAGCAAACCCCCGTCATCGCAGCCGAACAAGATACCAGGGAAAAGAGCATCGAAAACGCAAGACCTCCAGAAACAGAAAAAGCACCCGATCCTGCAACTACTTCAACCCAACAGGAAACCAATCCTGCAAGTACTTCAACACAACCTGAACTCCGACGTTCCTCCCGAGCAAGACAAACACCCACCTACCTAAAGGACTATGTCACCTACCGCAACGTCCCATCTAGGAGGGGAGGGGTGTTAGATATTAGCATATATCGGGATAAGTCTTCCCTCAGGTCCGCTCCTACAGCGGGAAACAGGTATTCCTCTGATTGGTCAATGGGCGTGCCTCATCCCTATAAAAGGGGAACCCTCCGACCACAGAGTAAGCTGGATCACTACTATTACTAATAAAGAGCTGTTAAGTCACGTCGTGTCCGCAGTCTGTCTCTCGTTGCCCAGATCTAACACTGGAGTCCACGATTAAGGTGAGTAAACCCCTCCTTTTAGTAAATGAACGAGCCCCGCCCTCCACCTGTTCCTTTTAAGGTACCTTCGTTTCCCCTGAGGCTTAGGTGTGTCTCGTCTTGAGCGGTGATCGTGAGTATATTCTGATTACTTGTTTACAAAATAGTATGGAATTAATACGTGAACCATCCCGTGCCTGCCGCTTCTCGCCCGCAGCCATCCACCTTCTCAGCCACGCAGCCCCCGCAGGTCTTGTAGGCGGGAGGATTTCAGGGCAGAATTAGCGGACAGCGAAGAGTTTGCAATCAATCTTGCCCTGATGGAAATGCCCAATACGCGCAAAGGAGCCACGTAAACTTACAAAAATCCAACATTTCAAGTTCACCGTTCAAAGAGGAGGGTGCATGGGTCGATTTTCACTTAACTTTGACTTCCAATTAATACAGCTCAAGAAGGAAGAAGCTTCCTCTTAAGATCTGTACAAATTCATTCATTGGGTCAGAGTTTTAAAAATTTGGAGGGCTATTAGATGTCCATGGCAGTTGGGACTTTATCACTTCACTTTTTTCTGGGGTTGTCTGGAGTTTTGTTAGGAAACCCAAACTGAGGGTCCAGTTGAGTTCTGATAAGAAACCTCATCTCATCCGTGAAGCAAAGCTGGGTTGGGATACAGATCCTGCTCTTGTGTCCTTCACAGTAACTTATGTCCAAATCAGTATGACCTTCCTGGAAAATGGCAATCAGTATGATCATGTCTGATGCCTTTAGATCCATCTCCCAGTTACAGGAAAGGAGGGGAGGTACAATAAAACCTTGTCCAAATGGAAATGCCATTTAGCTGGGGGATCTGAGGTGGTGCTAAGATCAGATACAAACCTTTTGCATTGAAAAACGTTACGTTCCCCATGTTCTGATTAGCTTTTTCTCAACTGATGTCCATGGAGATTCAAAATCAACCAGGACATGGTTGTCCCAAAGATGCTTTTCAAAAGGTAACTGGACTTTCTTGGTTTTTTTCCTTGAAAACTTTTCACTTCTCAAGCAAGAAGCTTCTTTGGTTCTGGTAGAAAGGTGGGGAAAGGAAAGATTTCTATCCCTGAGAAAGTTGTATTTTTTTTTTTACTATTCTGCTCCTTGAAGCCTTCTGGAAATCTTCTTCAGTTTTACTGCAGGCAAATATTAACTCATAAAGGAGAAGGGCCAGAATTTGCCTCCTTGGTGTTAAGACATTAACTTTTCCTCACTTGTTTGTTTTCAGGTGACTTAGCTGTGGCATCACTTCCAGCAAGAATGGCCAGTGGAACTACAGTTTTCATCCCCTCTAATGGAGCAAACATAATCCAAACGGCTCCTGGATTGTCCAGTGTTCCTCTTCAGTCATATGGAGCAACTTCATATCCCCAGTATGGAGCTCAGCAACTTGGATTTTCCACCAGTGCTCCTCAGCAAGTCCCACAAAAGAGTTCTTTGGAGAGATTCCTCAAGGCTGAGCCCAAAGTGCTTGGGGTAGGCATGCGTTGCTATGTTCCTGTTTGAATCCATTAAGGTTTTAGAGCTATCTAGAGCCCCGAGAGCCCCATGTTGAAATTCTGGAACTTGGCTTGGCTGTTGTCTGGTTCTGGAATATACTCCAGAAACCTCTGTTCTTCCTGGTGGTTTCATTTGTGTTTCTGCAAAACATTCCAACTCCGATATGCATTTCTTTTGCTTTGCTCTTTAACTGAGAAAGTGGAGCTCAGCCATGGTTTCAGCCAGATCCCTCTTTCCCCCCCTTCCCTCTGAGAAGAGCAACTGTTGGGCTTTTCTCTAGAGGAAACTGGTCATGGATTGACTGCAGTCACTTTGGGCTTATGACTGTGATCAACTTCCTCCTGCAGAGGAGTCTGTAGTGAGAGGTGTCATTTTTCTCTTGAACATCTATCTTGATATTCTTACAAACCTTCCTCCTGACAAGAGCGGTGCCACTGTAGATCACTCTAAAATCTATATCGTAATCTGGAGTAAATGTCTGGTACATAGTGACAACGGTGTCCCAATCTGTCCCTTCTCCCCATTTGGATTTTTCACCATAGGAAACCAGGCCTTGGGTTAACACCTGCACTGGAAGCTGAGAAGCCCCAATATCTTTGAGGGATCTTTCAAAGATGGATATAAAGTGATGCCTTTCCCGGGGTGCTAACAAATAAGAATGTTTTTCTCAGATTCAGAGAACAAAGTTGTCTTACTTTGTGTGTTTTCTTTCCACAGGCTGTCCAAATATTGATTGGGCTGATCCACATCGGCTTTGGGGCTATCTCCCTTATTCCAATCTTCTTCTTCTTCTTCTTCTTCTTCTTCTTCTTCTTCTTCTTCTTCTTCTTCTTCTTCTTCTTCTTCTTCTTATTCTTATTCTTATTCTTATTATTATTATTATTTCCCGCTGTCTGCAGGTGGAGGTTACCCCTTTTGGGGAGGGATATTCGTAAGTATGTGAACATTTTTGTTGAGTCATGCTCCATGGCAGTAATGGCTAATAGATACTTATAAAAGTCCTGTTTGCTTTTTTAAACGGTTTTTTCAATGTTTTCAATTTTTCAATGACTACAATCTTTTGTTTTTCCTTTTCCATAGTTTATTTCTTCTGGATCACTTTGTGTATCAGCTGCGAACAGTTCAAATCATGGTTTGGTGAGAAACGTGTAGCATTTGAATTTCTTTTTATGCTGTTTCTTTGTAAGCACTGAGAACTTTTTATTGTGTCAATTCTGTTCAGATACTACTTAGTCTTAAATCAACATTTGGGAAAGAAAAACAAACTCAAAAACTCCCCACCCCGTTTTCCTTCTTTGATGAACTTTTGCTTCCAAGCCTTGCTTCTACTGAAAGTTCTATGTCAACAGTAGACAATGTTCAGCCATCCAGAATTTGAGCCTCTCCTGGTCCCCATTTTGCTATAGGCTTTTTGCCAAGTTCCCTTCCTGAGGTGCAATCTGCAACACTTCAGGTCCTGTGAAGAAAATGAGAGAAGCCTGAGAGAGTCAATGATCATTATATGGATGCTTGTTCTACTAGAGCTTCCTTAGTTGCTACTAGTAATTGTGAGTTGCGGTGGCACAGTGGTCAGAATGCAGTACTGCAGGCAAGTTCTGCTGACTGCTGGCTGCCTGAAATATCTCCCTGGGAATCAAAGGGAGACTTGATGGTAGTCCTCCTGCAAAGGGCTTGCTTTCTCCCCCCCTCCCCCCCATTGATTTAAAGTGTGTTCATGGCAACACAGAAATGTTTTTGTTTTGGAAAGGACACAGTGTGGCTTGAAGAGAAGAAATAACCCCACCTGATAGAAAAATACTACATTCCTGACAGGGGAGAATTAAAAAGAGAGCAATTTTTAAATGTTCACAATCCACACTATTGGCTCCAAGGGTTTCTCCATTCTCATCTCTCTAGTAGCCTCTGTGTAATGTTTTATAGTTAAAAGAGCATTTAACATTAACATTTAATGCTTAGAGAATGTCACGTCTTACTATAAATTGTCTGGGATTTCTTTAAGCAAAGTGTTAAGGAGTGAAAAAGTTGTACCATTTTTCCTGTCACTGTTAATCACTGGCCTTCAATGGAGATTGACATCCAGAAACAGAAAGAAGGAATTTGACAGTGAAAGGTCTTCAAATGAATTGTGGCATTTGCATTTCCACTGTGGGGAAACGTGTTGTTGATTGCTATGATCTTAGTGGAGGTTGTCTGCTTTCACCACTGGTCATTGAACACACACACATAGATTGAATTCTGTCACTGTTTTTACCATAGTTGGGGATAATTGTTTTTATGCTTTCCATTTAGTAAGACTCATGGTGACACTGTAATTGCATTTTCTCTCCCTCTGGTGTATTTCTGTTTCAGGTGAAATCCAGTGTAGGAATGAACATCACAAGTGCTATAATGGCATTAGCTGGTATATTTCTGTACCTATCCGAGCTGATAATCTACGGTGCTTCTTGGAGCTATCTCAATGAATATGCCATTTACCGTTTACATGTAAGTAAACCAATCTTGTTTTACATTTTGGCTTCATGTGCAGAATCCAGAAGGATTGGGATATTCCATGCCCTTTGACTTTTCTTTGAAACTTTTCCTTGAATAAGTCTCAGTCCCAAAGAGATGTGTTCTATTTCATTTGAATTTTTTTAAATATACATATATGTGTTAAATAAGGGCAAGCAACCTTATGATCATGCGTAGGACTTTATAGATTTTTTTCCCTCTCCAGTTTCTTTCTTTTTGGTGGGGAGGGGATTATTTTTATTAAAAAAGTGATAAATATGTTTTGGTAAATAAGGTAAATAAGGAATACTTGAGAATTCTATATAGCATATAAGAATGAAATCACAGTAGTATCACATCCAAGGCTTTTCTCCTTTCCAGCCTGAGAGATGATTGGAAAGAAGTTGGGTGAAGAAAATAGATCTTGCTGCATTCCTTATTGAGGAGGGGAAACAATATATCTTAACACTGGCTGAATCTAAATCACATTGCTGCCCTTAACCATACTCTGTTGGTGCCAATTTTCCCATGAGATTTCCTTTACCTTATCCCCAGCCCATGAGTAAGATTTACACCTGATGTGAGTAAGTCATCATTAGCTGTACTGGTATAAAACAAGTCTTTTTCTCTCCTCTTATTCTGATCCCATCCAACAATAGCCTCAAGGTGTATAAAATCAATTTCCCTTAACCCATTATCTTGGAGAAAAAGTCAGGCGACCAAGAGTGGCTATGTTAGGGCACTGGGGAGTCAGGTCACTTTTCCTCTTTGGGCTGGGCCAGCCTCTATTGACAGTTGCCTCTTGAAAAAGCACCTTTGGGACAACCATGACCTGAATGACCGAGACTCTCCCTAAACACTGTCCTCCATTACGTATCCTGAGTGATGGATGTTTTCCTTATTGGCTGATGATATGCTGAAAATGGATGGCAGCAAAGTCAGAGGAGAAAACCAGTCTGTATTTTCGAAGCCAATAGCATTCACGAATAAATTAGAACAGGTGCAACAATGAGCAGGATAAGGTCTGGCAATATTTGATGCCTTTACTATTTATGGTGTTGACTCAAGGATATATTACGCACACCAGTGTGTTAAATTCAGGAGATACCACACATTGAAAGAGGGCACTTCCAAAGCATCAGGTGCAAATCATAATCTGTCTGAATGATTGTCAGTGGTTCTGAGGGACAGGAATGGAGATGGCATATTTTTCAAATTTGGAAAATGGGCAGGTTGCAGAATGAATTAGTTTGCTTTCACTGCTTTGGGTTCAGAAGAACATACACCCAAAATATTCTACTCTGTTTGGGTCATCATAGCCTGTATAAGAATAAGAATGATAAAGTAATGTACATCGTACTATGGCCTTCACTACCTGCTACTGTGCAATGATTTAGCTTTTATGTGTTGATCTGAAATAAGGCTGATCCCCATTGGATTCTCAGTGATAACTGGAATTTCCCTTCAGAATGCTGCAGAAGATAAGAGATGCTAATAATGTTCCCTGATGCAGTTTTCTCATATCACACAGGCTGTACTGGCAGTCTTTAATTGAATGAACAATTATTCATTTAGTGACCATTCAAAGTTTCAGTGGCACCAAAAGCTATGGCCACTCCTTGCATTTTTGACTGCTGCACTGTCTCCATAGTCACCTGATAAAGGTTTGGGGGCTTGGATAGTAGCAATTTATTTAGGACAATTGCAGCATCCCCTTTGCGACTTTCCCAGCCAGCTTCTGATCAACAAAGGAAGCGGGGGGGGGGGGGGAGCTGGATTCACTTAACAACCGTATGATTCTCTTAATTGCAGCCTTTTGCTTATCAACAGGGGCAGAACTTAACAACCTCCTTGTTTAATAATGGAAATTTGGGTACCAATTGTGGTTGTAAGTCGAGGGTTACCTGTACAGTGTCTCTGTTTTTCCCAATGCAATTGTTCCTCCCAATACATACCATTACATTCATTTCTCATCAGATTACACCTATCTTTCCACTTGTCTTCCTACTCTACAGAGTGTCGGTTTTGGCATCTCCTGTGTGCTGCTCTTGTTCAGCGTGCTGGAATTTTGCATCGCTGTTTCCCTGGCTCATTTCGGGTGCCAGGCAGCTTGCTGTATTGATGCCCAGGTAACTATTTGATACTCCGATAATAGCTTTCATAGTTCTCATTGTTAAAAGAATGTAAATAAAATTGTCCATTTTTCTTCTTTATATTTACACTCCACCTAACCTCACCTTTTACTTGTTTCTTTGCTATTATCCTGCACAATAAGTGAGGTTGGTTACTGAGGTTACCCAGTAATATTTATAAACTAGGAGAGGCTTGAATATTGATCCAACACCCTGTAGTTTATTTGCTTCTGCATATGAATAATTAGATGATCCAATTTTCTCCCCAGCTTCTGTTTTGCTGTAGAGTGAATGTCATGAATACAACACAGTTTCTGTTGTCCCTTTATAATTCCGTGATGCAGAAATTCATGTCCTCATTCAAGAGGGCTCAATTCTAAATGCATATATTTACTTTAAGTAGTGTGACTATATTAATTTAAAGGTTCTGTCACTTGATCCCATTTTTCCAGAATACTTCCATTTTTTGAAGAAAAAAATAGGCCTTTTTCATTTTAAAAAAATGGTGCTCTCTAATTTGGATGCTTTCTTGTAGAAGTTGCATTACTCAAATTTGGCAACATTATCGGTGCAGTGCATATGGATATTCTCAGTCATCCAGGTCATGGTTGTCCCAAAGGAGCTGAGGAAGCTTCTTGGATGAGAAGTGAAAAGTCTTTAAAAAAAATCCAGAAAGTGTAGTTGCGTCTTGTAAAAAACACCTTTGGATCATCAGTGCCAGTTTATTATTTGGATCATAAAACGTCTGCAAAGAAACAAGGAAGCTCAGAGGCCAACATTTAAACCCTGAGCTACAAATATTCTCCTTTGTCAGTTCTCACCACTGTCATTTGAAGCCATTTGAGAAGTCAAAATTCTCCCCTGGAGGGAAATGCATCTTCTTCGAGCCTTTAAATTGTTAAAAGAAGTTAATAACATGGCAGCTTTTGTGAATAAATCATGAGAATATTATTTATTTATTTGCTCCTCAATTAAGCTGGAGCCCTGGAGGTTTACAACAATACAGGTGTATACGAATACAGAACATAAAATATAAGCAATATATAACTGGAACAAAAAGTAACGCACCAAATAAAATCAGTCTCCGAAGGTCCTCAGGAGAAGCCAGTTCGCTTCTCTTATCGCTTACTAGAGGACCATCCCAGTTGGTACCACCTTTCAGGTCATCTACTCCAGGACACTCATTGGGTTGTTGAGGGACTTCCTGTCATACCTCTTGGTAGGTAGGTGGGAGATCCTGAGCAGATATTCTCTGAATATGTGGATAAGGCTGGCAGATTTTATCAGGAAAGGTTACTTAGCCAGTTGCATTTAATATATAGTTTTAAAGAATTCTCTCTCAGGACTTTGAGCTATCAAGAATTTCAGTCTGTTAGGACACTGCTAGCATCACTATTAAGAACACACAACTGGAGAATCTATTCCTACTACCTAGAGTAACAGATGTGTCCCTGAGTACTTATTGTGTTGACTGTTCTTTTCTGTTACAGCCAACTATGGTTTTTATGCCTTACCAAGTCATCCGAGGTGGAGCAGTCGCAGCTGCGCCAAATCCTGCTCCTCTTCCGTCTCCACCGACTTACGATAACGTGGATCCCAAACCTCAGTAAAACAAGAAGGAAATATGAGAATTGTTGGCAAAAGAGCTTTCAGGAGAAGCAATACATTTTATATTACTTTCTTTTGTTGCCCAGCTTGCTTGTTTCCTTTTCAATTGCAGCTTTTAAACACCAAATTAAATGGTGGCAAGTTTTAAAAGTTCTTCTATTTTACTTAATAGTTATAACTCTTTCCTAGAAGCAAGAATTTGTGTTGCAAATCATCAGCGTATTTATGAGGAAGTACTGTACACGCCTTACAGTGAATGATGGAGGCTGCTTATTTTGTTTATACTCTAGATGACGTTTGGTTTTTTTGTGACAAATATGGATATAAATACAAGGTCTGATGCTGCAGAAAAAGGGCTACCAAATTAAAACACAGATTATTTATAAAACACATCATTGGCACAATGCAGATAGTTCTCAACTTATGACAGCAGTTTGGACCAGAACGTCCATTGCTAAGTGAGGCAGTTTAAGTGAATAGTGCCGGATTTATGACCATTTTTGCCACTGTTGTTAAGTGGATTATTCTGGCTATTAAGCGACTCACATGGTGTTTAAGTGAATCTGGTTTCCCACATTTGACTTTTTAAAAGCCATCTGGGAAGGTCACAAACGGCAATCCCTGATTCTGGCATGCCAGAAGTGTCCTAAGTAGATGCTGGTTGCCAAGCATCTTGAGTTCTGATCTTGTGACCATGGGGATGCTGCTACGTGTGAGGACCGATCATGAGTCACTTTTTTCAGTTCTGTTATAAATTTGAATGGTCACCAGTTGTAAGTTGAGAACTACCCGTAGTAGCAGTTGCACAATCCCTGTGATCACAAAACAGATTAGAAGAAGTTTGTATATAGCTAAAATATTCCATATTGTTTGGGTACTTAAATTGATCAAAACCACATTTTTTTACTGTGCTCCCACCTCCAATAGGGAAAGTTATAAGTACATTATCTGCCTCCTGGAAGATTCCATAATTGTGTAAACATGCAATTCCAAAATCAAAGCCATTCCTAATTTTTGGGAGGGTATACATGGCTGGGGGTGGAGGCAATATTATGGCCGCTTATGATCTGTGAACTTCAACTCAGTCAGTAATTCTTGAGCCAGCATTACTGACTCAGGAATGTAGAGAAGATTCATTGTTTCCTTGTCCATAATTACATGGTGAAAAGTTTGACTCCTGCAATGATTTTATAGGTGTACAAAATGTACATTTGCACAGTTTTTGAGGTTTAAGTTGATAGGCAGCATCCTGAATATAATCTAGCTTAGTTGAAATGATGACACTCTTACTTCTTTTCTTTGATGAATCTGCATACAGATGGGAAGTTGTACAACTAGCCTTGTAGTGTCTCTGGAAGGATCTTGAACTGAACACACTCAAAATTGTAGAAATGATAGTAGATTTAGGAGAAGCCCTCCTATTCTACCTCCACTTACAATGCTAGACAATGTTGCAGAAAATCAGGAGATTTGGACTGGGAGAGCAAGGAACATCATGTAACCTGAAGTACTTTTGCGTGATTTCTTATCACTTGCCCAATCAGAATCTGCATAACAACATAATTCTGCATAATCAGTATGTGTTGGTTCTAGCAATAACTTCATGTGTGTTTCAGGTAACTTCTTAACGCATGTCCAATGAAATTGTTTTGCCTTACCTACGTGTCGTGATAAGAGATTAACACTAAGTGCAATGTCGAGTCTGATCCAACTACTAATGTACATCAGTGACCCAATGACTGAACGATAAAGTGTTTGGTCCTCGAACTCAGGACTTGGTTTATGTGTTAAGTTGTGAAAATGTGTTTGCATGGGTGTCTTTGTTGTGTTAGCATCTTTCATGTTGCAATGATGCAAAATGTGGTCAATTTTCTTCTCTTGTGAAAGACTAAACCCCTTCTGTGTTTTGTCAATCTGAACACCCAAATAAGACCTAAAGATTTCAATGTGAAGTATCTCTGCAAACTTTTTGCAAAAATCTCACTCATTTTCTTATTTGGACCAATATTAACAATATCATCAACATAAACAAGAATTATCTCATATGCATTGTTAGATCTTTTTGTGAACACACATTCATCAGTTTTGGACTTAATAAAGCCCATTGAATTTAGTTTGTCAGTAAGACATAAGTACCACATTAAACCTGACTGTTTCAGACCATAAAGACTTTTGTTTAGGAACCAGGTATCCCCTTCTTGCTGTCGGAATCCTGGAGAACCTCTCACGCAGATCTCTTCATCTAGGTCAGCATGTAGATAAGCCGTGTCCACCTCAAACTGGAAAACTTCTAAACCAAGAATACTTGCAGTGGTTAAAGTCCATTCTTCTTCTTCTTCGTCCTTGTCCTCACTTTCATCGCTAGCATCAGCATCTGCGGCTCGCAAAGACGGAACATCAGGTTGTGAAAAACTGGTAGAAGGAATATCTGCCTGTGAATAACAGCCAAAGCCACAAAAAACCTCATAATTGTCCTTTACACAAAACCTACCCAATCATAGTTCTCTTAATCTACAAAATCACCACATCAGGAAGAAGGTTCAGCACCTGCCTTTCTGGGGAGGGAGCGATTCCAGTACAATGAATATCCAACACAGCAATTCACAATAAGGGTAAGCACACTCACTAAAGCAACAGATAATGCAGTTATGGCTATGTATGCTCGACTATCCATCCTCTGACAGGTGCCCAAACTTCCTAATACTTCTTATATCTAATAAATGGAACGTTGTCTTTGTCCTCAAAATCTTCGGCCATACGTAAAGACATCAGCTTCCAGGGGTGATGCCAGTAAGGCCTCTTGTGCCCTGTAGTAGATTGCCCATTGCCAGGAGGACAGGAATAGGGGGCACTTCTTCAAGCGTACCACTAAAGGACAGGCTTCGTCCTGGTCTGCCTCCCAAGACTCTTCATCATCTGGCTCAACTCGAGTGCAATGAATCCAAAACTTGGATTCCAACACTCTAACTGCAAGTGGAGAACACCTAATCACAGTATATAGACCCTTCCACATGGGTTTCCCATTCTTCTCTTTTCCAGTGTTTTACCTATACTTGTCTCCCACCTGAATATTATGACCAGATGTGCTCAGAAACAGTGGGCTAAGGGACACACAATATTGTTGGATTTCTTGTGTCTGTTTCTTTAATTCTCCCACCATTTGACTCACCCATGAGGCCTTAGGTAGGCAAGAGGGTGGTCAGATTTAGGGCATTCGTCTGTGTTTCAAATGCTTGTTTCTGTTCCCAAGCAAAGGGTTCTTTTTCACCCCCCTTTGTAAATTCATAGGGTAGTTTGGCTAGTTTGGCAAAATTTGGCATCCATTCCATCCTGTCTTTAGGTTGTTTTGTGCACAACAGAGACAGGCACTTTCTTTCCAAATAGCCCCATGAGCATGTAAAACTCTAAATACATACTTTCTGTCTAAGGGCCTCAGTGAGGAAAAAAATGTATTTCCTCTTGTCTTTTAAAGTTCCTTCTTCTCTGAAATTTGAGCCTAATTAATATATGCTTTGCATGCTAATTCCACGAGTTCAGAGATGCCTTTCCTGGGGGCCCCTTGGTCTTCTGTAATTTGGCTCTAAAACTGACCAATGAAGATCATATTGACCATTCTCTCATTTTCTTCGGCCTTAAGATCTAATTTGGTATATTGCCTAAAAGTTTGATAAATGCATTCTAAGATTTCCCCTTAATTTTCATCCTTTTTCTGTTGAATTTAATAGACCTTCTCTAAGTTCTTAACTTTTGTTTGAGTCCTAACAAAACTAAGGTCCAATAGTTTTGCAGCTGAATGTACTAGGTTCCGAATCTGGTTCCTTTAGTAACCATGTCCCTACTTTTCTCTGGGGTTAATAAAATTTCCATCAGACTTGGGTTTGTCTGCCCAAGTAGACTGGTGAGTTCAGAAAAATGGATGCCGAAAGGACCTGCATCTCATCTGGATTTTCTCTATAATTAGGAATTTAATTTTTCTAATTATATAAATTAGTCATTGAGAATGTAGCATGTATCCACACCTTACGTAGCTCCTCCTCAGCTCCTGGCAGGGGCAAGTTGAGTTTTTGTCTCAACTGCTCCCTTGGACTGGGTTTGTGGTCCACTTGATCTGTCCCTTTGGTAACCTTTTTGGTTTTCTTCCTCCTGGTCCCACCTAATGGGACCATTTGTTCTTTCTAACTAATATCTGATTCAACCTTTTGTCTCCCTGCGTCTTCTACTTCTTCAGTGTCAACCATTTCATATCAAAGATATATATAGGTGGAGGGCACTGATGTCAGAGACTCTCTCTCTCTTCTTTTTGGTAAAACAAAAACAAAAAAACACTTACACACATCAACAAAGACAAACACGCAAGTTAAAACAACACAGGAACTAAATGTTTCGTTGAGACTCTCTTTTTCTTTTTTTTAATTTCCTCGAGGCTTAAGATTGAAGCACTCACACAAATCTAGAGCCTCATTAGGAAACGCCGGTTCTGTTAGGAAGGGACACTATCCTGGGCTCAGGGGGGGTGATCGGGCCCCCTCTTCCACTCTCAACCGAGTGGGTCTACAATTCCCACAATACTTCCCTGCAGGCGTCTTCTTTTCTCAGCCGGCGCTATTTATGAGCTTGTCTTGATCTCGTGGTAGTTCTTGCATTGGTTGGTGACCACCAAGTGCCAGAGGGGGGCCGTGAGTCTCCTTCCAGAGAAACACCCTCTGAGGCGCCTGAAGATAGGGCTAGACGGCCCCAATCGGGCACTGGTCGGGATAATTAGAATTGCAGAAAAAAACAATTGGAAAAGCCAATTGTTTGTGGGCCAGAGTGGGCGGGTAGCTGTGAGAGCCTTGTCTTCATGCAGCCGCACTGGCATTAGACAGGCAGAGGTGCGGGGTAGAAGGCAGGTGATCCCGATGCACCATGTGGGCCCCAGGCAAGCCAAGAGACGTGAAGATGAACCTCCCATAGCCACCCACAGATCCAGCCCACTGACTCATCTTTCTCACAGACCATGTAGCGCATCCAGATCTTGTGCTTCTCCCCACCTCTGCCTCTGCTTGCTGCTTGGACAGGTAATCAACTCACCTGCGCTAAGTGGGCCACGGCTGCTGCTGGACACCATTGGCCTGCATGAGCTTGCTGCCTCCTGTGCTGGCCACACCCACCCCACTTCACTAGGGCTTATTTTGGGGGATAGGGCTTTGACACATGCTTAAAAATCAGGCTAGGGAAACGTAATATTTTATATTTTTATGACTATGATTTAGTTGCTTGTATCTTATATTAATTATATTAATGACATTGTTTTATTTAGTGTTCTAGTAGGATTTACAGTAGGTTGATTGCTTATTTAGTATCCTATGACTATAATTGAGTGTTGCATCTTATGATTTATGATAAATGTATTTTATTATTATGATACAGCCTCCCTCTCATTTCCAGTCCATAGCTGAGGGCAGCTACCATTGGCTTTCTCTGATTCAATATGGAAATCATGATTTCCATCTTCCCCTATCACAGCCTTGGTTTTTTTTAAAGTTTTTTTTATTTTAATTAAACAAAAACACAAAAAAAGATTCATCCTTCATTACATCTTGTAGAAAGCGTGTCGATTGGTTACAGATAACTTTCATGCATTTCTTCCACAGTCATTACTTATAGTTTTTTTAATTTTAATTAAACAAAAACACGGACTTCCGCTTTCGCTGCTGATCACGACGGGCAGGCTCTGCTCGCCCCGCGCTCTCCTGGTGGGCCCTCACCCCTTGGGGGGCACAGGATGCCCCGTAGAGGCTCCTGCCGAAGGGGTGGCACCGCGGGGGATCCCCTGAGTCGGCGGCGGCCGGGGGACCCCCCACATCGCCCTAGGCATCGGGAAGCATGACGGGGAGGTGCTCCGGCGTCTTCGTGAGGAGGCAGCTGGAAGAATGAGCGATCAGAAGGACGCGGCTGTGGTGCGGTGCGGTAGAAACTTCTCTCCATTCCCTTTGCCTGCTTGTAAAGAAATTGCCAGCTAATTAAAACTCTCTTTCAGCTCGGTTTGGAGAAGCGCGGCTGGTGGGAGGGGGATTTCCCCCCCCCTCGGACAGGCGGCTGTAAACTGTTTTCGCTCTCAGCCCTAGGGGAGGAGGCAGGGAGAGAGCCAACTAATGACGCCACGCTCATAGCAAAGGCGAATTTCGGACTATAACCCTATAAATGAAATGATGATCTGAAAACTTTGGAAACTTTGAAAACTTTTTATTATGCCTCCTAACCCCAAAGCTGGCAGGGCAAGATGGCACACTTCTGTTGTCTTTATAAACAGTGAAAATTGACTCCACCTATAGAACTTCAGGCTTCCGGTCTTTGTCTCCGTGCTACTCAGACAAATCTCTTGTTTATTTGGATTTTTTGGATTCCCTGGAGTGAAAGACTTATTACTCCATTGCCAGAAAGTGTGACCAGAAAAATCTCCTTCTGCCTGGACCTTTAGTCTCCTGAACTCTCTTGGCGGTTCTACCCCTCTGACTGATCTTTCTCTGTATTGACTCTGAACTCTTTATTGTTCATAAAATGTCACATAAAAAATCACCACCTGGGAAGCCCGGCTTTGCTGCTTCTGCCCCGACATCTACAACATCTAGTCCCAGTACACAACCAATGCTAACATCTTTGATGCAGCCTAAAACTACTGAGACTGATTTTCAACAAATGTTTCAACAATTCCTAGAGGGACAAGAGGAGATAAAAAGGCAATTAAAAGAGATGAAAGAAGAACTTAAAGAGAACCAGGACCAGACCAGTAAAAACTCACAGAGACTGGATCTTTTGGAGGGGGGGACGGCTGAGATGAGGGGGGGATGGAAGGGGTGCAGAAGGGGAACAAAGAGCTTGAGATCCAACAGATGAAAATAGAATTTGAAAGAATGTCCTTTTACCTTAGATTTCAAAATGTGGTTGAGACAGATGATGAAGATATAAGGGACATTATGACAAGCATTTTAGCTGAATACATTCACAAAGAGAAGCAATAGATGGGGTGGGAACTAGATCTGGTTTAAAGAGTAAATTCTGCATATGCTAGAACACACAATGTACCCAGGGAGGTACACATTAAATTTCTTAGAAAGACCACAATAGATGAAATCCTGAGTGCACAAAGGGGGCAAGTTCTGAAATACCAAGATAGGGAAATAACCATTCTGAAACAGATCCCCAAGAAAGTGAGGGAGAAAAGGAAAAACTATTTGCAACTAGCAAAGAAACTTTACCAGAAGGGGGTGTGTTTCAGATGGCTGATGCCTGAAGGTATGCTAATATTCTGGGAGGATACAAGAATTAGAATTAACACAATCATAGAGGCACAAGCCTTTATGGAAAAAAATAAAGCACTCCTAGATAAACCAGATGATCTTGCACCAGACATACAGGACACGGGAGGGGCCAGAGCTCTGCCAGCGGGGGGAGAAGGGGCAATACCAAGAAAACTCAGATCACAGAAATGAGCAAGAAAATCTGCTTGATATAAAGTGATTGAAATTATTACCTGAATTTATATGCTGACTAAATATTGCTATTTTGTATTGAATTTTGTCTAAATGTATACTATGAGTCTGGGGGGAGGGAACACCTGCCGCACACTGCAACTGCCAAAATTTGTAACCTTTTCCACTACCCCTTTCCTTTTTATTCCCTAAAAATCAATAAAATTTTGTTTAAAAAAAACACAAAAAAAGAATCATCCTTCATTACATCTTGTAGAATGTGTGTCGATTGGTTACAGATAACTTCCGTGCATTTCTTCCACAGTCATCACTTATAGTTCATATTAGATTATACACTTTAAATAAAAAATCTTCGTATATCTTACTATCAATGTACCACAATTCTCATTTGACTACAATTATTTGAATGTGCTTTTGCCTCAAATCATTCATACTTAAAGACACAACCACATAATGGCATTCATTAGCTATTTCAAAAATCCTCCAATAACATTACACCTTTATGACATGTTCTAAGTAAAAGTTAATTAATAAAGTTTCTAAACCTTTCCCCCCTTTTTTTTCAACTCGCTGTTTAGAGTTTGTATCCAAGTTTCTTTTGCCAAAACCAGAGCATGTATATATTATTAAACAATATCCATTGACATTTCCTTGTTGTTATTATAGTTGGCTAAAAATCATTTACTATTTATATCTAACCTCCTCTCGTCAAACCCAAAAAACATTACACCTTTATGACAAGATCTGAATAAAAATTGGTTAATAAAATTTATAAGTCTTTTTCCCAGATCACAATTTGCAATTTATTTCAAAATTTCTTTTACTAGTTTGCCAGTACATGTATATATCATTAAGCTGTATCCATTATCATTTCATTATTGTTATTATCATTATTTGTTAATAAATAAACATTTAATAGCAATCTAAAACAATCTAAAAATTACTAAATTCCTACTTATTGATCACCAAAATTAACTACTTTTTATTATTATCAACTTTCATTGTCAATCTGTATTTTTCCAGTAACAAAGCAGTGTTATCTCTCTTGCCAATTGTGGTGTCAGTCTTCTTTTTATCTCCTTTATAAGGTTTTTATAGACTTCTCTCTGCACTTCGTTGCTTGAAGGATCTCTCAGGTAATCTCGTTGCCCTCCATTTGCTATTAAAATTAGCTTGTCTTTGGTTGTCAATCATGCTTCTGAAAAAAATTCTCTTCTTAAATCCATCATCATTACTCTTTTTTCTTCTTCTGTATCTTGGAATCTGAGGTAGGTCTCAAGTTCGTCGAATTCCCTTTTCCATATTCCCTTCTTTCCACTTTCATCCATATTTGCTCCATTAATAAAATCATCTATTGTCTTGTCTTTATCTTCTATGTCTTCATTCTCCCCTTTAATTTTTGGGGCTCCAACCCCTTCATCCTTTGCTGTGAGGAACACTAGTTTTTTCCAACTTCTTCTCAATTCTCCCATATCCTTCCAGTAGATTTTGAATTCCAGCCAAGATATTTTGGAATTTTAAGGTTTTCTCATCTGAGTGTTGATCCATGTTTCCAAAAAAGAAGGAGAAAAAAGAAAAACTAATAACCACTACCGCTCTAGCCTTCCAGGCCTCTTTTATTTTTTTGTTTTAGATTGACTTAAACACAAGTTGTTTTATGCTCTTCAAAGGAGAAAGATTCTGTTTTTTTCCCTTTCTCTCCCCTGCCAAAATAGTTCTCAAAGAGCACCCTTGAAAACAATTCGTGCCTTGGCTCTTTATCAGTTTTTGTAAACAAATTGCAAACCCTTCAGCTACAAAGTCAGTAAGATCAAAGAGGAAAAGAGAAGAAATAAGTTGTTTCAAAAACTCCAGCCTGTGACCTCCGAGTGGCAGTGTTGTTACCTTTCACTTTCTAATATTTATCTCTGGCTTATAGGAAACAAAGTTCTTTAATGAAATTTAATAACAAGTAATAGGAAGAATTGTTAAAATAAAAGGGAAGGTTTTAATCCAGAAGTCAAAAAATAAAATAACAAAAAACAGAAGAAAAATTAATCCGTTCACTTTAAGAGGAGAAACAAAAAACGTTGCGAGCACTTCAATCCACAAAGTAAAGTTAAAAGGAAAAAAAAGCTTTCCAGAGCAATCCAATATAGGTTAATTTTGCCACTTAATTCTTTTGCTTAAGGATTTAATTTGGATTTTAAAAAAAAGTTTCTTTGAGCAGTCTTTCTCAAAATAGAAAAAATACCTCACCAGATGGACTCCCTTTCTCTTTTCACTTCCTTCCTTCTGGAGCCGTCCCAACTTCATCAGCCTCGGGCTGCCTGTTTACCGCTGGCTTGAAGAGCTTCCCTTGGGTCAATCAGGGGCTTTGTGATGTCCCTGAGACCAGCAAGGCTTCCTCTTCCTGATCACTATCTCCGCAGGACAGTTTAGGTCCTAATGGACCGTCCAGCGGCAAAAGTATCAACGGCAGTCTAGGAGTGTCAAGACCGGATGTTGTATCATCGCGACATTGGCTCCTCCTTCTCCCCTATCACAGCCCTTTTATATGCACAATCTGCATTGCTTCACTGATAGCATGGCTGCTGACTTCCCTCTGGGGGCATCTGGAGATGTGATGCTGGACAGACATGGTGCCAGAAGAAGAGCAGCCCTACTAAAACTGCAGAAAAGCAAAAACCAAAAAACTAGTGGGGAGTCACCTCAGATCAGTTTTAGTTTCTCAGCAGGCCAGTTGCTCTGTGGGTTGGCTCCCTTCTGTCTGACCTAGGTCACTCTGGAAAGGGAATTCTTTACTGCTTTCTTTACTACTCTTGAGGCTGTGCTAGTGATAGGTAAAGCCATCTCTACAATGACCTTTCTGTCAGCCCTGGAATTGGGGGGGGGGGGAGGCCCAATAGGCATGTCACCCTGTGAGGCATTCCTTCCTTCTCCTCATTCTAGCACCCAGGTTGAGGGAACAACTGGGTGGTTTTCCCTGCAATACACGATGCACAGGGAGCAAATCCTTTGATCCCCATAGACCTTCTTAGAACAGTTAACACAAAACAGCAATAGGAGGATCAGGACTCTAGAGGGCGCTCCCGTGTAACATACATAGTAATTGGGGGGGGGGGGGCGAAACTCTTCAACAGAGCAGAAGTTTATCTCACCAATGAAGGCGAATTCTGTTATAAATCATCTTATAAAGAGAAATGTATACCTATACTGTTCTGACCCCCCCCTTCCTCCGTTGCCCACACAGTACACACACTCCGGAACAGTACAAGGGAACAAGGTTTATTACACCAACAGACAAGAGGCTTTGTGGCAGCAAGCCACCAAGACAGAACTCACAAAGACAGAACACACAAAAGCAGCAATCCAGCTTGCCAGTATCTCAGACTAGAGTTGCTGTCCAAAGTCCTTTGTTGATTGCTACGCAGAGCCTGTCCAGAGTCAACCCTTTTATAACCTAAAAAGGGCGTCTCCCAACAGCACCTGAGAGCTCTTTACTGCCTATAATTACGCCCACGCTCCTGGCGTTTGTGGGCGCGCCGGAAACGAGCATCCCGAAACGCCCTACTAAGTCCTGAGTCACTATCCTCTCCGCTGCTCCAAGGCAGGGCAACGGGAGTCCTCCTCCTCTCGCTCTCACCGCTGCTCCATGCCTCTGGCGCCACCTGGTGGCCGACCAGACTCTCGGATTCCTGCTCAGCCTCCGAATCCTGTCCAGGATCGCACATCCCTTCTGTAGCTGACTCGCATGGAGTATCACTCTCGGAGTCTGGTGACAGCGGCACTGGCTGGGCCACAACACTATCCCTCACCGCAGGGCCCTTCCCCCGGGCCTGACGCTCGGGATGCGGTCGAGAGGGAAATTGTCCATGATAGGCCCGCACCAAAGCTGGAGCATGCACAGCCGTCGCATCGGTCCAGGACCCCCCGTCCGAGTCCTCGTCCGCCCAGTCGACCAAATACTGGAACCGACCCTTGAGCCATCTCGAGTCACGGATCCGGGTCACTCTGTGCGATGGCCGTGCGTGCACGTCAGGCGACGACGGCAGGGGTGAAGAGGGACGTCGGAGAGGACAATCCGACCGCTCAGGGATCAGGAGCGAGCGATGGAACACCGGGTGTACTCGCATCGAGCGCGGGAGGGTCAGGCGATAGGCCACCGGATTGATAACGGCCTCCACAGGGAACGGCCCCAGATACCGGTGGTCCAACTTCCTCGTAGGCCGGTGGGACGGAAGATGCCGCGTGGACAACCACACGCGATCACCCACGGCCAATTCCGGCACAGCACGGCGAGACCTGTCCGCCACCCGCTTGTAATCCTCCTTCGCCTGATTCACGTAGCGGCGCACCATCTGGTGAACCGCCTGAAGCTCAGAGAGGAAATCCTGCGCTGCGGGGACCGGAGAGTCCACGGGGGTGAGAGGGAAAAAACGAGGGTGGTACCCGACGTTCGCCATGAAAGGCGTCGTCCGTGTGGAGGAGTGCTGCGAGTTGTTGAACGCAAACTCCGCCACGGCGAGGTACTCTGCCCAATTGTTCTGCTGCTGGTTCACGAAGCAGCGCAGATATTGTTCCAGAATCCCAATCACCTTCTCCGTCCCTCCATCGGTTTCGGGATGGTGCGCCGAGGACAGACAAACTTGAACGTCAAGAGCGGCCATCAGCCCTTTCCAGAACTGGGCCGTGAATTGTGTACCACGATCGGAGACGACCCGGTCAGGTAGGCCGTGCAGCCGGAACACGTGCTGGATGAACATGCGGGCGGTGGCGCGGGCTGTCGGCAATCTCCGGCAGGGGATGAAATGCGCCATCTTGGTGAGCATGTCCACCACCACTAGGACCGTAGTGAAACCGGACGACGGAGGCAGTTCCGTCAAGAAGTCCATGGACACGGCTCCCCAGGGTCTGTCCGGGGTCGGCAATGGCTGTAGCAAGCCTGGAGGAGCTCCCGTCGCTGATTTGGCCTGTCGACACTGCACACATGACGTGACGTACGTCTGCACGTCGTGTCGCAGGCGAGGCCACCAAAACGTACGGGAAACCAGGTGCAAAGTTTTGAACAGGCCAAAGTGTCCCGCTGCCGGAGTGTCATGACATTGGGAGAGAACCAATCCACGGAGCGGTCCTGCAGGCACGTAGAGCCGATCCCGATACCTCAAAAGGTCCTCGTCAAAGGTCCACGGGGATGTCGGCCCTACCTCTGCCCGCCGTTGTTCCACCCACTCGTCGTTTCGCTGCGCATTCCGTATCAACGACCGTAAATCCACGGGTTCCTGGATTGCAGCGAAGGACTCGACGGGTAGGACCGTCCGGGGGGGCAGGGAGTCAGCAGGGTCTGAGTACTCCGGCTTTCTGGATAGGGCATCCGCCCTCTGGTTCAAGGCACTGGGGATATACGTGACCTTGAAGTGGAACCGGGCAAAAAACAGAGACCACCGGATCTGGCGCTGATTGAGCTTCCGCGCTGTTGTCAAAAACTCCAGATTCCGATGGTCTGTCCGGACTTCGACCTGATGCCTGGCCCCCTCCAGGTGATGTCGCCAGGCTTCGAACGCCGCCTTGATAGCCAGCAACTCTTTCTCCCAGATGGTATAATTGCGCTCGGAAGGATTGAGTTTCCGAGAGTAATAGGCGCAAGGGAAAAGGGTGCCATCAGGGGCGTGAGCCTGCAATAACACCGCCCCCACCGCGATGTCGGACGCATCCGCCTCGACTACAAAGGGGCGATGGGGATCAGGGTGTTTCAAGATCGGCTCCTTTGTAAAAGCGCGCTTCAAGGCCACGAACGCTTGTTGTTCCGTGGACCCCCAGTGAAACGGCACTTTCTTTTGCAGGAGTCGAGTGAGGGGCGCGGTCAAGAAAGCAAAGCCGGGGATGAAGGACCGGTAATAGTTGGCAAACCCGAGGAGTCTCTGAATGTCTTTCATCCGTCGAGGAGATTGCCAACTTCGTAATGCCTCCACCTTGCCTGGCTCCATCGCAATTCCTTCAGGGGATATACGGTGCCCCAGGAACTCGATGGTGGTCTGCCAGAACTGACACTTCTCCAGCTTGGCAAACAAGCGATGCTTTCGAAGGCGCTGCAAGACCTGACGCAAGTGCTGTTGATGATCCTTCCGGGACGTAGAGTAGATCAAGATGTCGTCCAGGTAGATGACGACAAACTGATCCAAAAGGTCCCGAAAGATATCGTTCATAAAATGTTGGAAGACAGCTGGGGCATTGGTCAACCCGAACGGCATGACCGTATACTCAAAATGTCCGTATCGGGTGCCAAAGGCTGTCTTCCATTCGTCCCCCGCCCTGACTCGGACCAGATTGTAAGCTCCACGTAAGTCCAGTTTTGTAAACACCACGGCCTCCCGGAGCCGCTCCAACAACTCGGGAATCAGAGGCAACGGGTAGCGATTACGGATCGTGATGGCGTTCAAGCGCCGGTAATCGCAACAAAGTCTTAGATCCCCGGTCTTCTTTTTGACGAACAAAACCGGGGCAGACAAGGGCGAAGACGAAGGCCGGATAAAACCCCGGGCAAGGTTCTTGTCAAGGAAGTCCCGCAATGCGGCCAACTCCGGTTCAGACATGGAGTATAGGCGGCCCGTCGGGAGTTTCGCATCAGGTACCAGGTCAATGGGACAGTCGTAAGGCCGGTGCGGTGGCAGTTGATCCGCCTCCTGCTCGCTAAACACGTCCGCGAACTCCGCTAAATCCGGCGGCACTGTCACCTCGGCCGAACTGGGCACCTGAGCCGCGCAAACATGACGGGTATGGTCCACGCATTGCAAGGACGGGAACGAGATGCGGTTCTGCGACCAGTAGATCTGGGGATCGTGCGCCCGCAGCCAAGCCAAGCCCAACACCATGGGGAAATGCAGACCCGAAGCCACGTAAAATTGAATGGCCTCCTCATGCTCCCCGAGGATCAGGCACAAAGGCTGCGTGGCGTTCTTGATGGGCCCAGACAGAAGCACCCGGCCGTCAATGGTCTCCACTCGCATCGGAGGGTCTACCGGGCACAGAGGGACGTGATATTTCGTGACAAACGCTGCATCCATAAAATTCGTGGTAGCCCCGGAATCGACCAAGGCATGGGCTGGTATTCCCTGCGGACTACCCGACAAGAGAATGTGCGCTGCAAGAATCAGATGTCGTGGAGGCCCCTCCGCCTCTGTTCCGGCCTGTGCCCGACCCGAAGTCTCCCTCAGATCGGGCTTTCCCCGTTTCCCGAGACGGAGGTTCGTCGCTGAGGGGGGGCCGTAGACCGTGCAGCCCCTCTCTTCTTGGGGCAACCCGTAGCCAGATGTCCCGGATCCCCACAGTAAAAACACAACCCCCCTGCACGCCGTCTCTCCATCTCCGTGCGTGACAAGCGGGGTCTGGCTGCACCCAACTCCATGGGCTCCTCTCGTGGGACAGGAGTCTCTCGTGGAACTGGCACTCTCAGCACCTCCCGGGACACTCGGCGAGGCCTCCGCCTCTGCAGCCGGCCGTCAATCCGGAGGCATAGATGAACCAACGCGTCAAACGTTGGAGGCCTGTCCACTCTCACCAGCTCATCCTGCAGGTCCTCTGACAGGCCATCCTGAAAAGCATCCATAAGGGCTGGCTCATTCCACTCAGAGTCCTGACTGAGCAGCCGAAACTCGGTAATGTAGTCCAGTAAAGAACCACGCCCTTGGTGCAACTCTTTCAGGAGTCTGGTGGCTGTTTCTCCTTTGATGGGGTCTTCGAACGTCAGCCGAAGATGAGTGCAAAAACCCTGGAAGTCATCCAGCAGGGGGCTCGGCTGAGTCAGCAAAGGCGTAGCCCACCGTGCTGCTGTGCCTGAGAGCAAGCTTATCACAAAGCCCACCTTCGTCTGGTCGGTGGGAAAGTCCTCCGCTCTCAAGGCAATGAACAACCGGCATTGGCCCAGGAACGCCGGGAAAAGTTTCGGACTGCCATCAAACTTATCCGGCATGGCCACTGGGCATTTCCTTCGTTGCTGCTGGGGGGGTGGGGGGTTGGCAGGAGCAGACAGCTGTGCAACCTGCGCTGTTAGCAAGGCAAGTTGCTGTGCGAAGAGAGCATTCTCCGCCTGAAGTTGCTCCATCATAGCTGAATGGAGATACGTTTGGGGTAGCAATCAATCTGTTCTGACCCCCCCCTTCCTCCGTTGCCCACACAGTACACACACTCCGGAACAGTACAAGGGAACAAGGTTTATTACACCAACAGACAAGAGGCTTTGTGGCAGCAAGCCACCAAGACAGAACTCACAAAGACAGAACACACAAAAGCAGCAATCCAGCTTGCCAGTATCTCAGACTAGAGTTGCTGTCCAAAGTCCTTTGTTGATTGCTACGCAGAGCCTGTCCAGAGTCAACCCTTTTATAACCTAAAAAGGGCGTCTCCCAACAGCACCTGAGAGCTCTTTACTGCCTATAATTACGCCCACGCTCCTGGCGTTTGTGGGCGCGCCGGAAACGAGCATCCCGAAACGCCCTACTAAGTCCTGAGTCACTATCCTCTCCGCTGCTCCAAGGCAGGGCAACGGGAGTCCTCCTCCTCTCGCTCTCACCGCTGCTCCATGCCTCTGGCGCCACCTGGTGGCCGACCAGACTCTCGGATTCCTGCTCAGCCTCCGAATCCTGTCCAGGATCGCACATCCCTTCTGTAGCTGACTCGCATGGAGTATCACTCTCGGAGTCTGGTGACAGCGGCACTGGCTGGGCCACAACACTATACTAAGGAGGCCTCTGAGGTCCTTGCAAGTTTTTGCAGGGAGAGTTTCGCAAGGAGCTCGATCGGAGGCTGGGATAGAGTCCCTCCAGCCTCCCTTTCACACCGTTGCGGTTTTGCCTGTTCAAACGCCTAAAAGAGGAAACCAAAAGCTGTAAGAAGCGCCGGTAGAGGGAAAGGAGAGGAAAAAAATCCTCTCCGCTGGACGAGGCCACTTAAAGAGCCTGTGTGTGTGTGTGTGTGTGTTATTTGTGTGTGTGTGTGTTATTTCTGGCGATTCCTGCAAAGATTGTGGAAGATTCCCAGGGGTTGAAAACGAGTCCCACCAAGCGCGGGACTTAACTTACTTTGGGACAAAGAGAGAAGCAAAAGTGATGAAAACGCAGAAGGTTCCTGGCCCCAAACTGTTATTTGTTGCAACAGTTAAAGGGGCAAGAAAGATGTTTTTTCTGGAGTCCTGGATTAAGGTGAGCAAACCCCTCCTTTTAGTAAATGAACGAGCCCCGCCCTCCACCTGTTCCTTTTAAGATACTTTCATTTCCTCTGAGGTTTAGGTGTGTTTCGTCTTCAGTGGTCGACGTGAGTATATTCTGATTACTTGTTTAAAAATTAATATGGAATTAATATGTGGACCCTCCCGTGCCTGCCGCTTCTCCCCCGCAGCCCCCGCAGGGCTTCTAGACGGGAGGATTTCAGGGCAGAATTTGCGGACAGGGAAGAGTTTGCAATCAATCTTGCCCTGATGGAAATGCCCAATACGCGCAAAGGCGCCATACAAATGTACAGAGATTCAATATTTGAAGTTCCTCGTTCAAAGAGGAGGGTGGATGGGTCGGGTTTTGCTTCACGTTGACTTCCAATTAATACAGCTCAAGAGGGAAGAAGCTTCCTCTTAAGCTCTGTACAAATTCATTCATTCGGGCTCTTGGGTCAGAGTTTTAAACATCCGGAGGGCTATTAGATGTCGATGGCAGTTGGGACTTTATCACTTCACTTTTTTCTGAGCTTGTCTGGAGTTTTGTTAGGAAATCCAGACTGAGGGTCCAGTTGAGCTCTGATAAGAAACCTCATCTCATCCGTGAAGCAAAGTTGGGTTGGGATACAGATCCTGCTCTTGTGTCCTTCACAGTAACTTATGTCCAAATCGGTATGACCTTCCTGGAAAATGGCAATCAATATGATCATCCATGCCTGATGCCTTTAGATCCATCTCCCAGTTACAGGACAGGAGGCAGGTACAATAAAAGCTTGTCCAAATGGAAATGCCATTTAGCTGGGGGATCTGAGGTGGTGCTAAGATCAGATACAAACCTTTTGCATTGAAAAACGTTACGTTCCCCATGTTCTGATTAGCTTTTTCTCAACTGATGTCCATGGAGATTCAGAATCAACCAGGACATGGTTGTCCCAAAGATGCTTTTCAAAAGGTAACTGGACTTTCTTGGTTTTTTTCCTTGAAAACTTTTCACTTCTCAAGCAAGAAGCTTCTTTGGTTCTGGTAGAAAGGTGGGGAAAGGAAGGATTTCTATCCCTGAGAAAGTTGTATTTTTTTTTTTACTATTCTGCTCCTTGAAGCCTTCTGGAAATCTTCTTCAGTTTTACTGTAGGCAAATATTAACTCATAAAGGAGAAGGGCCAGAATTTGCCTCCTTGGTGTTAAGACGTTAACTTTTCCTCACTTGTTTGTTTTTAGGTGACTTAGCTGTGGCCAGTGGAACTACAGTTTTGATCCCCTCTAATGGAGCAAACATAATCCAAACGGCTCCTGGATTGTCCAGTGTTCCTCTTCAGTCATATGGAGCAACTCCATATCCCCAGTATGGAGCTCAGCAAATTCCCACCAGTGCTCCCCAACAAATCCCACAAAATGGTCCTTTGGAGAGATTCCTCAAGGCTGAGCCCAAAGTGCTTGGGGTAGGCATGAGTTGCTATTTCCTTGTTTCAATACATTAAGGTTTTAGAGCTATGTATGTAGAGACCTGAGAGCCCTATGTTGACGTTCTGGAACTTGACTTGGCTGTTGTCTGGTTCTGGAATATACTCCAGAAACCTCTGTTCTTCCTGGCGGTTTCATTTGTGTTTCTGCAAAACATTCTGACTCCGATATGGATTTCTTTTGCTTTGCTCTTTAACTGAGAAAGTGGAGCTAAGCCAAGGTTTCAGCCAGATCTCTTTTTCTCCCTTCCCTCTGAGAAGTGCAACTGTTGGGCATTTCTCCAGAGGAAACTGGTCATGGATTGACTGCAGCCCAAGTCGGTTGAAGTCACTTTGGGTTTATGACCATGATCAACTTCCTCCTGCAGAGGAGTCTGTAGTGAGAGGTGTCTTTTTTCTCTTGAATATCTATCTTGATATTCTTACAAACCTTCTTCCTGGCAAAAGTAGCCCCACTGAGGGTCAAACTAGAGCTTAATCTGGAGTAAATGTCTGGTACATAGTGACAACGGTGTCCCAATCTTTCCTTTCTCCCCGTTTGGATTTTTCACCATAGGAAACCAGGACTTGGGTTAACACCTGCCCTGGAAGCTGAGAAGCCCCAACATCTTTGAGGAACCTTTCAAAGATGGATATAAAGTGATGCCTTTCCTAGGATGCTAACAAATAAGAATGTTTTTCTCAGATTCAGAGAACAAAGTTGTCTTAGTTTGTGTGTTTTCCTTCCACAGGCTGTCCAAATATTGATTGGGCTGATCCACATCGGCTTTGGGGCTGTCTCCCTTTCTTCAATTCGTTCTTATGCATATTCTTCTTCTTCTTCTACTTCTTATTATTATTATTATTTCCCGGTGTCTGCAATTGGAGGTTACCCCTTTTGGGGAGGGATATTCGTAAGTATGTGAATTTTTTTGTTGAGTCATGGCCCATGGCAGTAATGGCTAATAGAAACTTATAAAAGTCCTGTTTATAAATGGTTTTTTCAATGTTTTTGATTTTTCAATGACTACAATCATTTGTTTTTCCTTTTCCGTAGTTTATTTCTTCTGGATCACTTTGTGTAGCAGCTGCGAACAGTTCAAATCATGGTTTGGTGAGAAACCTGTGTAGCATTTGAATTTCTTTTTGTGCTGTTTCTTTGTAAGCACTCACGGTCTTTTATTGTGTCAATTCTGTTCAGATACTACTTAGTATTAAATCAACATTTGAGAAAGAAAAACAAACTCAAAAACTCCCCACCCCGTTTTCCTTCTTTGATGAACTTTTGCTTCCAAGCCTTGCTTCTACTGAAAGTTCTATGTCAACAGTAGACAATGTTCAGCCATCCAGAATTTGAGCCTCCCCTGGTCTGCATTTTGCGATGGGATTTTTGCCAAGTTCCCTTCCTGAGTTGCAACCTGCAACACTCCAGGTCCTGTGAAGAAAATGAGAGAAGCCTGAGAGAGTCAATGATCATAATATGGGTGCTTGTTCCACCAGAGCTTCCTTAGTTGCTACTAGTAATTGTGAGTTGCGGTGGCACAGTGGTCAGAATGCAGTAATGCAGGCAAGTTCTGCTGACTGCTGGCTGCCTGCAATTTGGCAGATCGAATCTCACCAGGCTCAAGGTTGACTCAGACTTCCATCCTTCCGAGGTGGGTAAAATGAGGATCCAGATTGTTGGGAGCAATATGCCGACTCTGTAAACTGCTTAGAGAGGGCTGTAAAACACTGTGAAGGGGTATATAAGTCTAAGTACTATTCCTATTGCGAGTGCTGAGTAGAGGTGTCTTCTTGCATGCCCTAGCGTTGAAGCAAAGTTCCATCATCATCATCATTATCATCATTCCTCCTCCTCTTCCTCCTCCTCCTCTTCCTCTTCCTCCTCCTCCTCTTCCTCCTCCTCCTCCTCCTTGACATGGGGTCCAGTTTCAGAAGTGTTCTTACATGAAAGCAACATTAGGAAGAAGCCCAGAATGTTAGGAGTGAAAGTTTGGAACAAGTGTGGGAATCCTCCTGAGAGTCAAAGGGAGAGTTGATGGTAGTCTTCCTGCAAAGGGCTTGCTTTCTCTCCCCCCAGCCATTGATTTAAAGTGTGTTCATTGCAACACAGAAATGTTTTTGTTTTGCAAAGGGCACAGTGTGTTTTCAAGAGAAGAAAAAACCCCACCCAGGTAGAAAAATACTACATTCCTGACAGGGGAGAATTAAAAACAGAGCAATTTTTAAATGTTCACAATCCTCACTATTGGCTCCAAGGGTTTCTCCATTCCCATCTCTCTTGTAGCCTCTGTGTAATGTTTTATAGCTAAAAGAGCATTTAACATTAACATTTAATGCTTAGAGAATGTCAAGTCTTACTATAAATTGTCTGGGATTTCTTTAAGCAAAGTGTTAAGGGGTGAAAAAGTTGTACCATTTTTCCTGTCACTGTTAATCACTGGCCTTCAATGGAGATTGACATCCAGAAAAAGAAAGAAGGAATTTGACAGCGAAAGGTCTTCAAATGAATTGTAGCGTTTGCATTTCCACTGTGGGAAAATGTATTGTTGATTGCTATGATCTTAGTGGAGGTTGTCTGGTTTCACCACTGGTCATTAAACACACACACATAGATTGAATTCTGTCACTGTTTTTACCATAGTTGGGGATAATTGTTTTTATGCTTTCCATTTAGTAAGACTCATGCTGACACTGTAATTATAATTTCGCTCCTCCTGGTGTATTTCTGTTTCAGGTGAAATCCAGTGTAGGAATGAACATCACATGTGCTATAATGGCATTAGCTGGTATATTTCTCTACCTATCTGAGCTGATAATCTATGGTGCTTCTTGGAGCTATATCAATCAATATGCCATTTACCGTTTGCAAGTAAGTAAACCAATCTTGTTTTACATTTTGGCTTCACATGCAGAATTCAGAAGGAGATATGCGGCTGGGATATTCCATGCCCTTTGACTTTTCTTTGAAACTTTTCCTTGAATAAGTTTCAGTCCCAAAGAGATGTGTTCTATTTCATTTGAATTTTTTAAATATACATATATGTGTTAAATAAGGGCAAGCAACCTTATGATCATGCGTAGGACTTTATAGATTTCTTTTTCCTCTCCAGTTTCTTTCTTTTTGGTGGGGAGGAGATTATTTTTATTTAAAAAGTGATAAATATGTTTTGGTAAATAAGGTAAATAAGGAATACTTCAGAATTCTATATAGCATATAATACAGCTGTACATGTTGAAATCTATACCAGATTTTCCTGCCACCTCCATCTCCTCATCCCTTCTTTGCATTTGCCACCCAGTTTTAGAAAACTGAAATTTAGGTAAGTTCTGAAGTGTGGACAGTTTAGAACCACACCAATACCTGGCATCAATGGCTTGAATTTTTAGTATTTTGTAAAGTCATTTGCTTTCTTCTAAGAATGAAATCACAGTAGTATCACATCCAGGGCTCTCCTTTCCAGCCTGAGAGATGATTGGAATGGAGTTGGGTGAAGAAAATAGATCTATCCCCCAACCCATGAGTAAGATTTTCACCTGATGTGAGTAAGTCATCTTAGCTGTACTGGTATAAAACAAGTCTTTTTCTCTCTTATTTTGATCCCATCCAACAATAGCCTCAAGGTGTATAAAATCAATTTCCCTTAACCCATTATCTTGGAGAAAACGTCAGGCGACCAAGAGTGGCTATGTTAGGGCACTGGGGAGTCCGGTCACTTTTCCTCTTTGGGCTGGGCCGGCCTCTATTGACAGTTGCCTCTTGAAAAAGCACCTTTGGGACAACCATGACCTGAATGACCGAGACTCTCCCTAAACACTGTCCTCCATTACATATCCTGAGTGATGGATGTTTTCCTTATTGGCTGATGATATGCTGAAAATGGATGGCAGCAAAGTCAGAGGAGAAAACCAGTCTGTATTTTAGAAGCCAGGGCAATAGCATTCAGGGCAATAAATTAGAACAGGTGCAACAATGAGCAGGATAAGGTCTGGCAATATTAGATGCCTTTATTATTTATGGTGTTGACTCAAGGATATATTGCGCACATCAGTTTGTTAGATTCAGGAGATACCACACATTGAAAGAGGGCTCTTCCAAAGCAACAGGTGAAAATCAGAATCTATCTGAATGATTGTCAGTGGTTCTGGGGGACAGGAATGGAGATGGCATATTTTCCATATAAGGAAAATGGGCAGGCTGCAGAATGAGTTAGTTTGCTTTCACTGCTTTGGGTTCAGAAGAACATACACCCAAAATATTCTACTCTGTTTGGGTCATCATAGCCTGAATAAGAATAAGAATGATAAAGTAATGTACATCGTTCTATGGCCTTCACTACCTGCTACTGTGCAATGAATTAGCTTTTATGTGTTGATCTGAAATAAGGCTGATCCCCATTGGATTCTCAGTGATATCTGGAATTTCCCTCCAGAATGCTGCAGAAGATAAGAGATGCTAATAATGTTCCCTGATGCAGTTTTCTCATATCACACAGGCTGTACTGGCAGTCTTTAATTGGATGAACAACTATTCGTTTACCGACCATTCAAAGTTTCAGTGGCACCCAAAGCTATGACCACTCCTTGCATTTATGACTGCTGCACTGTCTCCATAGTCACCTGATAAAAGTTTGGGGGCTTCGATAGTAGCAATTTATTTAGGACAGTTGCAGCATCCCCTTTGCGACTTTCCCAGCCAGCTTCTGATCAACAAAGGCAGCGGGGCTGGGGTGGGGAAGCTGGATTCAATTAACAACCGTATGGTTCTCTTAACTGCAGCGATTTGCTTATCAACAGGGGCAGAGCTTAACAACCTCCTTGTTTAATAAAGGAAATTTGGATCCCAATTGTGGTTGTAAGTCGAGGGTTACCTGTACAGTGTCTCTGTTTTTCCCGATGCAATTGTTCCTCCCAATACATACCATTACATTCATTTCTCATCAGATTACAACTCTCTTTCCACTTGTCTTCCTACTCTACAGGGTGTCAGTTTTGGCATCTCCTGTGTGCTGCTCTTGTTCAGCGTGCTGGAATTTTGCATCGCTGTTTCCCTGGCTCACTTTGGGTGCCAGGCAGCTTGCTGTATTGATGCCCAGGTAACTATTTGATACGCCGATAATAGCTTTTGCAGTTCTCATTCTTAAAAGAATGTAAATAAAATTGTCCATTTTTCTTCTTTATATTTGCACTCCACCTAACCTCACCTTTTGCTCGTTTCTTTGCTATTATCCTGCACAATAAGTGAGGTTGGTTACTCAGGTTACCCAGTAATATTTATAAACTAGGAGAGGCTTGAATATTGATCCAACACCCTGTAGTTTATTTGCTTCTGCATATGAATAATTAGATGATCCAATTTTCTCCCCAGCTTCTGTTTTGCTGTAGAGTGAATGTCATGAATACAACACAGTTTCTGTTGTCCCTTTATAATTCCGTGATGCAGAAATTCATGTCCTCGTTCAAGAGGGCTCAATTCTAAATGCATATATTTACTTTAAGTAGTGTGACTATATTAATTTAAAGGTTCTGTCACTTGATCCCATTTTTCCAGAATACTTCCATTTTTTGAAGAAAAAAATAGGCCCTTTTCATTTTAAAAAAATGGTGCTCTCTAATTTGGATGCTTTCTTGTAGAAGTTGCATTACTCAAATTTGGCAACATTATCGGTGCAGTGCATATGGATATTCTCAGTCATCCAGGTCATGGTTGTCCCAAAGGAGCTGAGGAAGCTTCTTGGATGAGAAGTGAAAAGTCTTTAAAAAAAAATCCAGAAAGTGTAGTTGCATCTTGTAAAAAACACCTTTGGATCATCAGTGCCAATTTATTATTTGGATCATAAAACGTCTGCAAAGAAACAAGGAAGATCAGAGGCCAACATTTAAACCCTGAGCTACAAATATTCTCCTTTGTCAGTTCTCACCACTGTCATTTGAAGCCATTTGAGAAATCAAAATTCTCCCCTGGAGGGAAATGCATCTTCTTCGAGCCTTTAAATTGTTAAAAGAAGTTAATAACATGGCAGCTTTTGTGAATAAATCATGAGAATATTATTTATTTATTTGCTCCTCAATTAAGCTGGAGCCCTGGAGGTTTACAACAATACAGGTGTATACGAATACAGAACATAAAATATAAGCAATATATAACTGGAACAAAAAGTAACGCACCAAATAAAATCAGTCCCCGAAGGTCCTCAGGAGAAGCCAGTTCGCTTCTCTTATCGCTTACTAGAGGACCATCCCAGTTGGTACCACCTTTCAGGTCATCTACTCCAGGACACTCAATGGGTTGTTGAGGGACTTCCTGTCATACCTCTTGGTTGGTAGGTGGGAGATCCTGAGCAGATATTCTCTGAATATGTGGATAAGGCTGGCAGATTTTATCAGGAAAGGTTACTTAGCCAGTTGCATTTAATATATAGTTTTAAAGAATTCTCTCTCAGGACTTTGAGCTATCAAGAATTTCAGTCTGTTAGGACACTGCTAGCATCACTATTAAGAACACACAACTGGAGAATCTATTCCTACTACCTAGAGTAACAGATGTGTCCCTGAGTACTTATTGTGTTGACTGTTCTTTTCTGTTACAGCCAACTATGGTTTTTATGCCTTACCAAGTCATCCGAGGTGGAGCAGTCGCAGCTGCGCCAAATCCTGCTCCTCTTCCGTCTCCACCGACTTACGATAACGTGGATCCCAAACCTCAGTAAAACAAGAAGGAAATATGAGAATTGTTGGCAAAAGAGCTTTCAGGAGAAGCAATACATTTTATATTACTTTCTTTTGTTGCCCAGCTTGCTTGTTTCCTTTTTAATTGCAGCTTTTAAACACCAAATTAAATGGTGGCAAGTTTTAAAAGTTCTTCTATTTTACTTAATAGTTATAACTCTTTCCTAGAAGCAAGAATTTGTGTTGCAAATCATCAGCGTATTTATGAGGAAGTACTGTACACGCCTTACAGTGAATGATGGAGGCTGCTTATTTTGTTTATACTCTAGATGACGTTTGGTTTTTTTGTGACAAATATGGAATTAAATACAAGGTCTGATGCTGCAGAAAAAGGGCTACCAAATTAAAACACAGATTATTTATAAAACACATCATTGGCACAATGCAGATAGTTCTCAACTTATGACAGCAGTTTGGACCAGAACGTCCATTGCTAAGTGAGGCAGTTTAAGTGAATGGTGCTGGATTTATGACCATTTTTGCCACTGTTGTTAAGTGGATTATTCTGGCTATTAAGCGACTCACATGGTGTTTAAGTGAATCTGGTTTCCCACATTTGACTTTTTAAAAGCCATCTGGGAAGGTCACAAACGGCAATCCCTGATTCTGGCATGCCAGAAGTGTCCTAAGTAGATGCTGGTTGCCAAGCATCTTGAGTTCTGATCTTGTGACCATGGGGATGCTGCTACGTGTGAGGACCGATCATGAGTCACTTTTTTCAGTTCTGTTATAAATTTGAATGGTCACCAGTTGTAAGTTGAGAACTACCCGTAGTAGCAGTTGCACAATCCCTGTGATCACAAAACAGATTAGAAGAAGTTTGTATATAGCTAAAATATTCCATATTGTTTGGGTACTTAAATTGATCAAAACCACATTTTTTTACTGTGCTCCCACCTCCAATAGGGAAAGTTATAAGTACATTATCTGCCTCCTGGAAGATTTCATAATTGTGTAAACATGCAATTCCAAAATCAAAGCCATTCCTAATTTTTGGGAGGGTATACATGGCTGGGGGTGGAGGCAATATTATGGCCGCTTTATGATCTGTGAACTTCAACTCAGTCAGTAATTCTTGAGCCAGCATTACTGACTCAGGAATGTAGAGAAGATTCATTGTTTCCTTGTCCATAATTACATGGTGAAAAGTTTGACTCCTGCAATGATTTTATAGGTGTACAAAATGTACATTTGCACAGTTTTTGAGGTTTAAGTTGATAGGCAGCATCCTGAATATAATCTAGCTTAGTTGAAATGATGACACTCTTACTTCTTTTCTTTGATGAATCTGCATACAGATGGGAAGTTGTACAACTAGCCTTGTAGTGTCTCTGGAAGGATCTTGAACTGAACACACTCAAAATTGTAGAAATGATAGTAGATTTAGGAGAAGCCCTCCTATTCTACCTCCACTTACAATGCTAGACAATGTTGCAGAAAATCAGGAGATTTGGACTGGGAGAGCAAGGAACATCATGTAACCTGAAGTACTTTTGCGTGATTTCTTATCACTTGCCCAATCAGAATCTGCATAACAACATAATTCTGCATAATCAGTATGTGTTGGTTCTAGCAATAACTTCATGTGTGTTTCAGGTAACTTCTTAACGCATGTCCAATGAAATTGTTTTGCCTTACCTACGTGTCGTGATAAGAGATTAACACTAAGTGCAATGTCGAGTCTGATCCAACTACTAATGTACAACAGTGACCCAATGACTGAACG